>NC_066883.1:10891105-11191105 GCF_022985175.1 Labeo rohita
CACTTCTTGATGAGTTAGAAGTTTAATGTATATCAAATTTAGTTAGAGCCTCAGTTCATAAAACGCTTAGTTAGAGCCTTCTAGGAACGCCAGGAGTGATTTTAGGCATCTTAGCTCATGTAACCGTGGCATGTTTGGAAACGCTCTAAAACGTCTTTTCTCAGTCAGAAAAGGCTAGTTCATGCAGTTTCATGAATAAAGCTGACCCACATAAAAAAAAAAATCACATGCATGAAAGGAATGTTATTTACAATGCAGAATGACACGTCTTGATGTGTTAGAAGTTTTATGCATATCAAATTTAGTTAGAGCCTCAGTTCATAAAACGCTTAGTTAGAGCCTTCTAGGAACGCCAGGACTGATTCTCAGGTTATGAAACAAAGACAATGTTTGGAAACGCTGTAAAACGTCTTTTCTCAGTCAAAAAAGGCTAGTTCATGCAGTTTCATGAATAAAGCTGACCCACATAAAAAAAAATTTTCACATGCATGAAAGGAATGTTATTTACAATGCAGAATGACACTTCTTGATGTGTTAGAAGTTTTATGCATATCAAATTTAGTTAGAGCCTCAGTTCATAAAAAACTTAGTTAGAGCCTTCTAGGAACGCCAATAGTGATTTTAGGCATCAGGTTATGAAACAAAGACATGATTGGAAACGCTGTAAAACGTCTTTTCTCAGTCAGAAAAGGCTAGTTCATGCAGTTTCATGAATAAAGCTGACCCATATAAAAAAATTTCACATGCATGAAAGGAATGTTATTTACAATGCAGAAAGACACTTCTTGATGTGTTAGAAGTTTTATGCATATCAAATTTAGTTAGAGCCTCAGTTCATAAAACGCTTAGTTAGAGCCTTCTAGGAACGCCAATAGTGATTTTAGGCATCTTAGCTTATGAAACCAAGACATGATTGGAAACGCTGTAAAACGTCTTTTCTCAGTCAGAAAAGGCTAGTTCATGCAGTTTCATGAATAAAGCTGACCCATATAAAAAAAAATTTCATATGCATGAAAGGAATGTTATTTACAATGCAGAAAGACACTTCTTGATGTGTTAGAAGTTTTATGCATATCAAATTTAGTTAGAGCCTCAGTTCATAAAACGCTTAGTTAGAGCCTTCTAGGAACGCCAATAGTGATTTTAGGCATCTTAGCTTATGAAACCAAGGCATGATTGGAAACGCTGTAAAACGTCTTTTCTCAGTCAGAAAATGCAGTTTCATGAATAAAGCTGACCCATAAAAAAAATTTTCATGAATAAAGCTGCATGAAAGGAATGTTATTTACAATGCAGAAAGACACTTCTTGATGAGTTAGAAGTTTTATGCATATCAAATTTAGTTAGAGCCTCAGTTCATAAAACGCTTAGTTAGAGCCTTCTAGGAACGCCAATAGTGATTTTAGGCATCTTAGCTCATGTAACCAAGGCATGTTTGGAAACGTAAAACGTCTTTTCTCAGTAGAGCCTAGTTCATGCAGTTTCATGAATAAAGCTGACCCATAAAAAAATTTTCACATGCATGAAAGGAATGTTATTTACAATGCAGAAAGACACTTCTTGATGTGTTAGAAGTTTTTTGCATATCAAATTTAGTTAGAGCCTCAGTTCATAAAACGCATAGTTAGAGCCTTCTAGGAACGCCAGGAGTGATTTTAGGCATCTTAGCTCATGTAACCGTGGCATGTTTGGAAACGCTCTAAAACGTCTTTTCTCAGTCAGAAAAGGCTAGTTCATGCAGTTTCATGAATAAAGCTGACCCACATAAAAAAAATTAGAGCCTCAGTTCATAAATATGCATGAAAGGAATGTTATTTACAATGCAGAAACGACACGTCTTGATGTGTTAGAAGTTTTATGCATATCAAATTTAGTTAGAGAATGACACTCAGTTCATATCAAATTTAGTTAGAGCCTCAGTTCATAAAACGCTTAGTTAGAGCCTTCTAGGAACGCCAGGACTGATTCTCAGGTTATGAAACAAAGACATGATTGGAAACGCTGTAAAACGTCTTTTCTCAGTCAGAAAAGGCAGTTCATAGTTCATGCAGTTTCATGAATAAAGCTGACCCACATAAAAAAAAAAAAAAAAAAATTCCATGCATGAAAGGAATGTTATTTACAATGCAGAAAGACACTTCTTGATGTGTTAGAAGTTTTATGCATATCAAATTTAGTTAGAGCCTCAGTTCATAAAACGCTTAGTTAGAGCCTTCTAGGAACGCCAATAGTGATTTTAGGCATCTTAGCTCATGTAACCAAGGCATGTTTGGAAACGCTGTAAAACGTCTTTTCTCAGTCAGAAAAGGCTAGTTCATGCAGTTTCATGAATAAAGCTGACCCATATAAAAAAATGTTTCATGCATGAAAGGAATGTTATTTACAATGCAGAAAGACACTTCTTGATGTGTTAGAAGTTTTATGCATATCAAATTTAGTTAGAGCCTCAGTTCATAAAACGCTTAGTTAGAGCCTTCTAGGAACGCCAATAGTGATTTTAGGCATCTTAGCTTATGAAACCAAGGCATGATTGGAACGCTGTAAAAAACGTCTTTTCTCAGTCAGAAAAGGCTAGTTCATGCAGTTTCATGAATAAAGCTGACCCACATAAAAAAAAAAATCACATGCATGAAAGGAATGTTATTTACAATGCAGAAAGACACTTCTTGATGTGTTAGAAGTTTTATGTATATCAAATTAGTTAGAGCCTCAGTTCATAAAACGCTTAGTTAGAGCCTTCTAGGAACGCCAGGAACGCCAGTGATTTTTTTAGCATCTTAGCTTATGAAACCAAGACATGATTGGAAACGCTGTAAAACGTCTTTTCTCAGTCAGAAAAGGCTAGTTCATGCAGTTTCATGAATAAAGCTGACCCACATAAAAAATATTTCACATGCATGAAAGGAATGTTATTTACAATGCAGAAAGACACTTCTTGATGTGTTAGAAGTTTTATGCATATCAAATTTAGTTAGAGCCTCAGTTCATAAAACGCTTAGTTAGAGCCTTCTAGGAACGCCAATAGTGATTTTAGGCATCTTAGCTTATGAAACCAAGGCATGATTGGAAACGCTGTAAAACGTCTTTTCTCAGTCAGAAAAGGCTAGTTCATGCAGTTTCATGAGACTCATAAAAAAAAAATTTCATATGCATGAAAGGAATGTTATTTACAATGCAGAAAGACACTTCTTGATGAGTTAGAAGTTTGCATCCACGGCAATAGACGATAACGGCCTGTTTACTGTTTTTATACACGCTGCAGTTACAGCATGTTGTTGTCTGCTATTTGTTGTTGTCGGTGTTTTTATTGTTAATCATGGATAAATTTTCCTGTCTTGCAGGATTTCTCACAGATTACTTGGTCCTTCTCCATCAGCTCTCTACAATATCAGCCCTTCCAAAAACGTCCACATCTCTCTCTCATGTGGCACATCTGCTCTAGTGCCTTTATTGCCAACTTCCAGTCTTAGCAAAATTATAACTGTCTAAAAAATAGAATTGTTAACTTTTTTAATTGGTCCTGCATTTTGTCACAATATAGGCAAACAGTGATTACAGGAGAATAATAATTTTAATATTTAATTTTTATTTGTTTATTTATTTTTTTCATTAAAAGGAAAAAATTAATATTAACTGGCATTTTATGACATTTTCTGTACACAAATTCTATTTTTATTTTTCAATAGTAGATAATGTAGTTACATATTTGTTTCCATGAACCCATTAATTACTTTAATAAATCAGTCATTGTTTTAAGTTGTTATATTTTATTATAACTTCGTTTTTTGTTTTTGATTTTTTTTTTCATAGTGGCACAAACTGGAGGGAGAGTACTGTTCTGGGCACAATGTTTGTCTTGGAAAAGTTTGACATATCAATGAACATTGGAAAAATTGTAATGTGTGTGTGTGGTTTATATATATTCCTGTTCTTCAACTAGCAGAGCTAAGAATGGCAAGTTTGTAGGGTCTATTTTCAGGAAACATAAAAGTGATAAATTGAATACCTTTAATACACCACAAATACACTGTAAATGTTATGAAAGCAAAATTGAATAGCATGCTGCATGTTTGACATGTTTGAATAATTATTGTCTGAAGAATTATCATAGGTGTTTTTTGTAAGCAAATTAAACATTAATTACTTTTTTTACAGAGTATATGCACACTTTTGAATTTAAATAATGTACATTACTTAATATTATTGTATACAGTGTATACAATGGGAGCCATTACACCCTTGTTTGGAAAAAACAACAACACTATAATCAACAAATATATTACTGCATCATGTTAACCACACAATGCAATCTGTTGTTGACGTTTCTATATTAAATGGGGACAAATAAATCTTCAACTGATCAAGTCTGTCCATTCACCACAAAAACCTGGAAGATCCTGTCATAAATGACCATATATGTCCATATATGTAAATATATGTCCATATAGTAAACTCTGCTCAACTGGGTTTCCATTGGCTTTGAAGTTTGCAAAGTACGTTTTGCTGGTATTATTACATAATTAATACATTCAGTTAACAGGTCAGTGTAGCTATTTCGTGAGAAATTAGCACTTTACCGAGATCATAACCCTAACCCCGAGCATAACCTAATTAAACTACAAATAACAGTGCCATGTTTTTCGCATCCTATTGATTAAATGGCAGAGGCTTATGGGTAATGTAGTTTAAAATGTTAAATAATAAAACTGGGAAAATACAATCTTTTTTTTGAACAAAGGTATATCTAAACATATTTGTTGTGCAAACATCTATGACATATTTAAGAGGCAGGCTGAAATTTGGTATTTTACTAAGAGCACTTTTTAAACACCTTTATACCACCTTTCCATATATGTTTGAAAACTCTGTCTAACATTATTCAATTAATGTAGCATAAGTAGTTGTCTTGCCAAATTTCTCATTAAAGATATTTGATTTACAGCCATTAAAAAAGACAGCCAAAGACTTTGATTTACAACCATTTGAAATGTTAATTTTCTTTGCTCTTCCAGGGGACTCTACTGGGTCCCTGGGGGTGGAAGAGCAGTAAAACATACACAAATCTATTCTCATCATGAACAACAAACTGTGCTGATTAGATGGTCTTTTCAA
This sequence comes from Labeo rohita, assembly GCF_022985175.1. NCBI lineage: Eukaryota > Metazoa > Chordata > Actinopteri > Cypriniformes > Cyprinidae > Labeo > Labeo rohita. The sequence goes on from NC_066883.1 coordinate 10,896,218, forward strand.
CAACTTGCCAATATGTAAGTTGCAAGTTATAGTTATCTTTGAATAAGAACAGACCCAAAAAATATACACCAGTGCCTATTTAGAATAGACTCAATTTATTTTAATAGATTAGGAGCAAAAATACAGTGTTGACAGTAAACAAAGACACCAATTTAAACAATCAATACATACTGTGACACTTCATTGTACTATCACACAATGTCAATGTGTCATTCAGTAAGACGGTGTACAAAAAATCATAATATAAAATACCTAATTTGTACCTCTGTGTCAAAAATTTCTCATCTCTGTCCTCTTCAGGTGCTGAACATCAGTAATGTGCATGATCATCTTGCTTATAATACAGTACAGGATTCATGTTGATCTTTCCCTGCTGCATCACCCTCAGTTGTGCATAAAGTGTCTGTAGCAATATAGTCCTTGCAGCCCTTCATGTAACGTCATTAATATGACCCATGTCTTAATTAAAACAATCATAGTAATTATATGTATTGTTTACAAAATTAAATGGTGTATTTACCAAACACCATCCCTAATACATACTGGAGAATACAGCATAAAGACAGTAGCATGGTTTGAAAGTAATCAAACCATATTCAAGAGAAATAAAATAAGTTATTCAAAACCATATTATTTTAATCATATGAAACCATCTGAAATGAATGCATGGTGAAATGTCCTGAGCATCATAGAATCACATTCAGTTTCCTGCTCATTATCAGAGCTCTCCTGGTTTTCTTCATCTTGCTTGCTTGTCCATGTCCATGTTATAATCTTCTTCTTCCATGACTTAATTTGCAGCTGTTATGCAGCACCCTACAGTACAACTGACGAACAAAAGACATGTGACCAATTCAAATCAAATCACTTTATTTACAACAATATTAAGAATGTAAATGTACAGGTCGTGAAAGGTCGTGCAAACTGCAGCACGACAGTACGGATGACAAGTATTGAATATATATGCAACACACATATATAAGGGACTCAATACAGCTAAAGAACAACATACGGTAAATATTATACTATACAGAGAGCAAGAGATTAAAACAGTAATATACACAATTAAAGCTGCAAGCAGCGATGAAAGGGCCCTCGCACCCGGGCTCACCACCGACTGGTGGCTTTAGGGAAACAGCGAATGGTGGGCCATATGCTTTTAATATAGTAAACATAGGAGGAATATAAAGTCATTTAAATGTGCAAAATTTCCAGCTGCCAGCTGGTGGTGCTATGCCTGTAACTGAATATTGGCATGTAGATGTGTTCAGGCCAGCACTTTTATCAAACATACGAAGTTTGGTGCAGATTGAACATGGCATGCTTGAGTTAGTGTAAGACGTGACATATCCTGCTGCCAACAGGTGGCGCTATTATTATAACGGAATATTGGCCTTTAGATGTGTTCAGGCCAGGACTCTTGCCAAACATATCAAAGTTTGGTGCAAATTGGACATTGCATGTTTAAGTTAGTGTAAAAAAAAGTAATTTGCAGTTGCCAGCAGGTGGCGCTATGATTGCAATGGAATATTGGCCTTTAGATGTGTTCAGGCCAGGACTCTTATTGAACATCTGAAGTTTGGGGCAGATTGGACATTGCATGTTTAAGTTAGTGTAAAACAAGTAATTTGCTGTTGCCAGCAGGTGGCGCTATGATTGCAATGGAATATTGGCCATTAGATGTGTTCAGGCCAGGACTCTTATCGAACATGTGAAGTTTGGATCGGACATTGTATGGCTGAGTTACAACAACTTCCTCTTTCATGGCATTAATAGCATGCATTAGCACTTAGTGTTTCTAGCATGTTTAGCACAATATGGCATATTTTGCTGTGCTTTTAATAGTCCATCACAGTGTTAAACATGTCACTACCGGTTGCCAGCAGGTGGCGCTATGACTATAACCGAATATGGGCATGTAGATATCTTCAGGCCAGGACTCTTATCAAACATGTGAAGTTTGGGGCAGATTGGACATTGTTTGCATGAATTACAACAAGGTTCTTGTTTCATGGCTTTAACAACATGCTTTAGCACTTAGTAAGTGTTGCTAGCATGTTTGAGTGTGTTTTTAGCAAGTTTAGCACTCAATGGCTTATTTTAGTGTGTTGCTAATAGTGTATCACAGTGTTAAACGTCACTTTCTGTTGACAATAGGTGGTGCTATGACTATAACTGAATATTAACACGTAAATGTGTTCAGGCCAGGACTCTTATCAAACCTGTTAAGTTTGGGCTGATTAGACATTGCATGCCTGAGTTACAGTAACTTTCTGTTTCACTGCATTAATAACATGCTTTAGCACTTAGCTAAGTGTTGCTAACATGTTTTAGCATATTTCTAACATGTTGTTACCCTATTTAACACTTGTTGATGCTTTTAAAAATGTTGCTAGGCATCCATCCATAGTATTAAACATGTCACTTCCTGTTGCCAGCAGGTGGAGCTATGACTATAACTGAATATGGGCATGGGCATGTGTTCAGACCAGGGCTTTTATGAAACATGTTAAGTTTGGGGCTGATTGGACATTGTATGCCTGAGTTACAGTAACTTCCTGTTTCATTGTATTATTAGCATGCTTTAGCATATTAGCTAAGTGTTGCTAGCATGCTTTACTATGTTTGTAGCATGTTGAATATTAAGTTTGGGGCAGATTGGACATTGTATGCATGAGTTACAGCAATTCCCTTTTTCTTTGTATTAATATCATGTTTTAGCTCTTAGCTAAGTGTTGCTAGCATGTTTTAGCATGATTCTAGCATGTTGCTAGCCTATTTAAAACTTGCTAACGCTTTTTAATATGTTGCTAGGAGTCCATAACAGTGTTAAACATGTCACTTCCTGTTGTCAGCAGGTGGCGCTATGACTGTAACTGAATATGGGCACTGACATGTGTTCAGGACCTGACTGTTATCAAACGTGTGAAGTTTGAGGCAGATCGGACATTGTTTGCCTGAGTTACAGCAACTTCCTTTTTCATGGCGAAACATCGAAATTTGTCAGGCTGCCAGGGACATGCCCCTTGACGAAAACTCTAGATCTTCGCAATTTAGCATCGCAAAGGCCTTATGATAACACTCAGCAAATCTGAAGATGATCGGATTAAAACTGTAGGAGTTTGTTAAAGTACGAGGCCTGAAAATGGCAAAAACTGCACAAAAATCATACAGGAAATTCAATATAACGGACTTCCTGTTGGGTTTTGGATGTTGTGCCAGGAGACTTTTTTTGTAGGTATTGGTGTGTTACATGTGTGTACCGAGTTTCGTACATGTACGTGAAACGTAGTTTGAGGCGCACTCCGTTGAAATTTTATAGGCGGCGCTATCGAGCCATTTTGCCACACCCACTTCTGAAAACCATATCAGATGTAAATTTTCGCCAGGTCTGATGTGTGCGCAAAGTTTCGTGAGTTTTCGAGCATGTTTAGGCCCTCAAAAAGACTTTTCACTTTGGAGAAGAAGAAGAAGCGGAAGAATAATAATAAACGGAGCAATTCCAATAGGGTCCTCGCACTGCAGTGCTCAGGCCCTAATAATTACAGTACAAATATACCATTGCAGTGCAGTACAGTATGAATTTGTGCAAACGAATGTCAGGGTACAGAATAATAGTGAGTCAGAATCCAGTCAGTGTAAATGATAGAGTGCAGTACATATGAGGTTGATGTGCTGTGTGTGGTGTTACTGGTACGAGTTCAGTTCAGTCTGATTGCCTGTGGAAAGAACTTGTCTTGCAGTCTGCTTGTGAAGGTTCTGCGATAACATCTGCCTGAAGGTAACGGTAAGAGGAGTCCATAGCTTGGGTGGCTGGAGTCTCTGACCTGGTGTAGATGTTCTGGAGGGACAAAATAAATATTTATAATGTGGTAAATTAATAAACAATATAAAGTATTTTAATTTATCCTGTTGGAGGTTGCTGAAGGAATGGGCCAAAAGAATCCCTCCACAACTATCTTGCAGTTGATCAGTTGTGAAGTTTACTTTTATAGACCGTAACATCTGAGCTGTCACAGTAGAGCTGTTCGTGAATGCAGTCTTCACAGCAGATACCTGATGGGTTCAGGCTGCAGTGCTGAACTTGGTGGCCGTTGAATTGATATCTTCATCAACTGGCTTTATCCTCCTTCAAACAAACCCACAAAATAATGAGTCAACAATAACTCCAGAGAAATAGTGTTGGTGAATGCAGGTGCAGGTGTCAGTACTCACCATATTCGGTCATTTCCTGCCCAAATTCCAAAGATAATGGCACAGTTGATCTGCTCATTCTAGGAGCTATAAAAAGATGCATGTGTGAAAAACAATGACTTGAAGTAACTGTAACTGCTGTCTTTTGAGAGTTCAACGTCAATGCTGGTACCACACACAAGTGCATTGCTTGAGTACATACATACCAATGGAAATGTGCAACTTTCCAGCTCTTTGTCTTTTTCTGTTTGGGCTCATGTTCATTCCTTATTCATCAGGACTGGTTTGACTTGCTAGCTGTAACTGATTTTCTTTGTGTTTTTGGTCTTCAGCTGTAAAACAAGAAAATATTTACTGACCCCATGTTTAATTATTATTGTTGTTTAAACATAAATTAAAGCAGTTATAATAATAAACTTCAAGCTCATATTCCCTGGCAACTTCAACAGGCTCCTGAGTTAATCTGTACACATCAGATTCAGAGTCTGAGAAAAGGCCATCATGCAAAAACTTACAACACAATACAAAAGAATGTGTAAGTGAAGGAGTAAAGAATAAGAGGAAGCGAAATAGGCAGAGAAAGGCAACATTTTGTGTGTAAGTTTAACAGAATGAACAGCATTAGAAAAAGCTGTATTGTCCAATAGCAAGCTATATTAATATAAACAATTTAAATATGATTACATGTGACAGTATGGTGGTAAGCAATTTAAAGGCCTTTTTACATCAAGGATGGACACACCACAGCAGACAACAACATACTCTAACTGCAGCGTGTATACTCCGTTATCATCTGTTGGTGTGGATGCTAAAATATTTACCATTATATATATTTCTTGTTCTTGGTGTGAACAGCTTTAATTGATCTGATTTGGCCAAATTAACTGAAGACCTGATTTATCTAAACTAACACTTCCAGACTCCTATTGTGTGTTCAATAAAAACCAACATGGAAAGAAAGGCCGACTATGAGGTGTGGACAGATATTATGTACTGTTAGAACGGGAAGAGATGGCACCAATTTGTAAAGGTTATTAAAGAATTCAGACTTAATATAAACTTGACGATATAAAAACTGGGGCACAAATGTGCACGAACTACATGAGAGTTAAAACCGAGGCCAATGACAGCAGCAGGAGTAAAAGTTGTAGATTTTTGTATAAGTAAAAATTGTCCAATATCATATGAATTTGCTGACTTGGTAAATTGCATAAATTATTACTGCTTTAACATGATACTTTGTTTTCTTGATGGGGCCGTGGGGTATGTAAACCAAAATTTAAGAAATATCACATGATGTGCAAATATAACTGTAGTACAGTTCAGTCAAGGTGCTCAGACCAACACAGACATACCATTGGAAATGTTTGCCTTTGCAGCTTTTGGTGTTCTCCGTGAACGCACAATATGGCCAAATTCAAATCCCATGACAGGCCTTCCTTTGGTCTTCCCTTGCAGCTGAAACAAAGAGAAATATATACATGTTGATACATTGTGTTAATGACCTTTGAAGTTCAAGTTCCTTGTTAATTCTAGCAACTTTCTAAAAGAATTGGTCAAAATTTGATTCTGAGTTTTAAAAATAAGCCATGATGAACCACAGAAAGAGAGGCTACTATGTGTAAATGAATTACAGATTTGTTTGGAAAAACAGGAAAGGAAAAGGTGAGAGAGAGAAAGACAGAGAGTAAGCGTTGAGGTTATTGTGCTTTAACTACAAATACCACAGTAAAGTACAGTCAGTGTAGTAAAAATATGCTAAGTATTTAGCTATTGTGCTTTTACTAGTACTATGTAGTAATTACTTTTACTATGTAGTAAGAATAAAGGTTGTTGTGCTTATACCACAGTAAAACTATGGCTACTGAGGTAAACCCAAAGTACAAATACCATTAAAAGTGCAGTCACTGTAGTAAAAATATGCTAAGTATTTAGTTATTGTACTTTTACTACAAATATCACATCAAAAGTGCAGTCACTGTAGTAAAAATATGCTAGGTATTTAGTTGTTGTGCTTTTACTACAAATATCACATTAGAAGTGCAGTCACTGTAGTAAAACATGGTAAGTATTGAGGTTATTGTGCTTTAGCTACAAATATCACAGTAAAACTATGGCTACTGAGGTAAACCCATAGTATTGAGGTTACTGTGCTTTAACTACAAATATCACATTAAAAGTGCAGTCACTGTAGTAAAAACATGTTAAGTAATGAAGGATCTGACGATCCTCAAATGCAAACTGTGTGTGTTTTGCCTCAGAGCAGCCATACATTTGTGTTGTGTTTTGCTTTCTTTTTATATATTCTTCATTTATTCTTTATTCATTTAGAATCATTAATCATTTCATCATTTTATTATTCCATTTAATCATATAATCATTTATAATAATCATTATAATCATTTATATATTCATTTTATTGATTCATTAATTGATTAGTAATTCATATTATATTATAGTTGTTTTTTATATATATTTTCCATTGTTGTTTAGTCTTATGACTGTGTAGCTTCAAGGGCTGTTTGTCTTCATGAATAAGAGATACAAGGGAATGTTTATGGAAACTCAAGGTTTATGGGATGTTGTTGTGAATCAGTTTGGTATAACAAAACCTGTTGAATTTGTGTTCTTCAGACAAGTCTGAGCATTGAGACATACGCAACTAAGACTATTCAATAAACTCTGCTCCTTTTTATCATCATTACTTCGTCTCCTGCTTCTGCTCTTTTCTGGCTTCCATCGGTCAACTTCATAACTGACAGAAACCTGCTGTTAGTGGGGTTGGGGTAACTACAGCTTGCTGACTAGTTGTTCTGTTACCAGAAAGACTGATATTTTCTGACGGGATCTGGTGTCCGGGGATGGATCCTAATTGTCTGGCATGGGGACTTCATCTAACAGTAATGTAATTGTGATTTACCTACAAATACCACAGTAAAACTACAGTTACTGAGGTAAACCCATAGTAAGTATTGAGGTTATTGTGCTTTAACTACAAATACCACATTAAATGTACACTCACTGTAGTAAAAATATGGTAAGTATTTAATTATTGTGCTTTTACTACAAATATCACATTAAAAGTGCAGTCACTGTAGTAAAACATGGTAAGTATTGAGATTATTGTGCTTTAGCTACAAATACCACAGTAAAACTACAGTTACTGGGGTAAACCCATAGTAAGTATTGAGGTTACTGTGCTTTAACTACAAACACCACAGAAAAACTACGGTTATGTTGGTAAAAGCATGGCATGTTTTGTGGTTACACTGAATACACATGATGTGGTCGAGCGTCAGTTACTATAGTAAAAATACGGTAAACGTGTGGTTATGGTGGTAAAAGCATGGTATGTTCTGTGGCTACACTCAATACACATGATGTGGTAGAGCGACAGTTACTATAGTCCAGCACTCTTTACAGGAATCCTGCAGGACTCTCATTTTTTGCTGCAGGATACCTGTTGGTATCCTGTAGGAATTATGAAATCCTGCAGGACACATGAAAATATATGCAGGAAATTCCTGCAGGTTTTAGAATGGACCCTTCAGTGCAACAGAAACATCCAGCACACTTGCACAAGTGAAAAATCCTGCAGGATTTTGTAATTCGTGCAGGACTGCAGAAAAAAAATCCAAAAAAGAATGTAGTTTTTTGCAGAAGATATTATTTCCTGTAATACGAAAAAAAAAAAAAAAAAAAAAAAGAAAAGAGAAAAGAAAAGAAAAAGAAAAAGAAAGAACTACAGAATTTGGATTCTACAGGATAGGCTATATAAAGACTGGAGAACAAAGGTAGTTGCTGTAATTACATACTGTATTTTTATTTAGATTGAAGTACTGTAAATTTCATGGAACTATTTTTGAAATAACAGCATTGCCTGTTTATTTAACAGTTATTTAACAGTTTATTGCTGTTGTCAGCAATAAAAACAATGAGTCCTACCAAACAATTGTCGCGATTTTAGCTCAAAGGGAAATGTATATAAATAATTACAATTATTTATATCAGCTGCCAGTAGTAACTGTAGCAGAATTAATTTTTCATTAACTAATCTGTTCGGCCATCGAACATTCAGTATAATTTTTATATCAGCTCTAAGAAATGATATTTTCTTGGCCACAGAAAATAACTTTCTTAAAGTACCATTGCATTAGAGCATGTAGCTCAAATCGGAATCGTAAAGGGACATTAATTTGCAAGGCAGAATCAGAATCACAACTCATGTAATTTGTGCACAAGCATTTTATTAACAAAGGACAATTTGTTCTGCTACAGCTTGTGTGCCATGAAAGAGTTTCTGTAGGTGTCCATTCTGAGTATCATATAAGAATGCACTGTGACTCCATAAAGGACCCCAATTTTCACAGATGCTGCTGCATGCACAAGTATGTGGACATTGTAAGACACATAGCACTTGGCATACAGAGACTCAAAACACCCTACAAATGCTTTTAGAAGGGCATCAGCTGTGTCAATGTTTGGGGGAGAAATTGGGAATCTAGAAGGAAAATGTATGTGGCCTGTACTAGAAGTAGTAAATGGTCAAGATATTTCTGGGGCAAAATGCCAAACAAACAGGGAAGGCTGTAAAATAGTAGGAAGTGTCTGTATTCGGAAGCTTTCCAATATTTACACAAGGAAATTGGGGGCAGTCTTGTTATATTTGCAGGTGGTTGAATGGCAAGCAACCTTCTTTCAATTTGCTCAAAATTTCTCCTGATGTACCAAGGCTCTGTATGGTATTTGGAGTCAAACCATAGGGTAGTCAGTTGGCGGCAAACACCTAGTAATATGCCATGCATATAATCATATCCAAACCCAGCAGCCATATTAAAAAACGTCAGCAACATCAGAGGAGATGGGCCTTTCACTCCATGTACATATGTCATAGAATCAACAGCTTGCTGAGCATCTTTAGTGTGTTTTTCATGTGTCCTCAGCTCTGGCTCCACTGACTGCAAAGGATACACCCTTGTAAACCCATTACCCTTTTCTACAACCTCTCCTTTTTGATAGCACCAGTTATAACCATGCTCTCCATTAAATTGCTTGACATTCTGTAAAGCACAACGAGCCACAGACACAAATGCAAAGCAAACTGTAAACACGGACCACTGATTTTTCTCCCTTCCACTGACAAGACAACCCTTGGTTTTCAAGACTTCGCAGCTCATTAAGAAATGATAGTTTTGGGTTCGAGTCCACCTAAGTCGAGTCTGAGTCGAGTCTGAGTCTTTAACCAATCAAGTCTGAGAAGAGTCTGAGTCCAAAAGGGGTTGAGTCGGACTCAAGTCCGAGTCTCAAAGGGCCGAGTCGAGTCTGAGTCCAAGTCCAAGGAAACACTCCTGTTTGTCAGTATCTTAACATTGTTTTAACCCAAGGGTGCCCAAAATCGGTCCTGGAGTGAGGTGTCCTACAGAGTTTAGCTCCAGCTCCAATCAGACACACGTGAACCAGCTAATTAAGCTCTTACTAGGCATACTAGAAACCCCCCTGGCAGGTGTGTTGAGGCAAGTTGTAGCTAAACCAAGGACCAGGACCGAGTTTGGGCACCCCTGTTTTTAACCTTTACAACTAGAAAAACACAATGTCAGTTGAAATGTAAGAAAAGCAAACCTCTACTTGATCTTGCCATTTAATTTTTTTATTTCACAACATCTCATAATTAGTGTCCATGTTCTGCTTAGCAAACTTAAAGTCATGTAACAGAAGTTATGGCTGACCTATGTAATGTGACATATTTTAGAGTGAAACCGGTTTTAGAATGTGAAAAATTATAGGGTGGGACTTTACTTTATTCATCGATGTAGTAAATGTATAAATTCAAGGGTGGGGGTAAAGGAGTAGGTATTTTGGTGAATGTGACCTTAAGAGCAGAAAATGCACCTCTTTTATTTCTGATTGTGGCTGTGTGTGTTTTGGGTTTTATATGACATTTTTTTCTTGGATGAAAATGAGGCTGTGAGGGATAAACAGTCTTTGCAATGACACACACTGTTTATAAAGCCCTGCATATACTTTCCGTAAGCCACAGCAAACTCACACCTGTTTTATCTTTGAATGCATTTATAGTTACATTAATTACAATAAATTACATTATATAAGGAATAACCGATGATGGGCCATTAAATTATTAGAAAATCAGGCACACCCAAGGTGGTTTTGGACGCATAAAAACTCTTGCTGCAAAGATGTTAGCAATTTCTTTTTTTCTTTGAAGCTAGAAACTGCCACCACAGATCAAATATTTTGACGCATCAGTATTTCTCCCAACTGTTAAGTTTTGTTTAAGACAAAACCGACTTCATTTACATGAATAGTCTCCAAGACAAGCATGTATGTAGCAATAACAGAAGCTATTTGAAGCGAAAGAGAACTCGGCATTCGCACACTGACTGAGAGGGCGCGTTCTGTGAGCGCGCTTTGAGTGTGTGCGCACATAAGCCCGTCGGCTTTCAAGTAGCCTACTGGACAAGACTTAAAAACACATGCAAATACTAAATATCACTTTCGTGATAATCCAAACCACAATCCACCAAGAATGACATGCTTTGCCCTCAGATTAGGGGGGGAGCTCATTGATTGTGATTTGAAGTGGTCAGATGTCAAATGGAGAAGACTTGAAAATTGGAACGCCATCAACATTCCATGACACTGAAATATTTGGCAGTTTTGGGTCATTTAGTGCACCAGTCGATTTGTACATAGTGCCATCAAATAAGTCTTCAACATTTTGTGAGTTGCACTTGGTTCTTGACCATTTGTAATTCAAAGACTGGCAGAAATCTGCATCCTGAAATTTACCTCGCAATTGATCTGAAATCGATAGCTTGATAAAGATAGAGCCAGATTTGATCAAGTTTTCAGAGTCCCCTGGGGTACCATCACATGAAGCACAATGGGTGGGGATTTCATTACCAAAGAAATATTGGCAGGCTGGCAAATATACTGGACTTCAAAAGTGTCACAGTGAAAGGATTTCATGAACTTATATAAACTATCTGGAACGCCATTTTTGGGATCAGGACAGTGAAGATTGATAAGATCTAACAAGTCACTCAAAGCCGCTTTGGATGTTGTATGTCTGAGGCTGTAGGCAATTATGCACAGTAGGGATTCTTCACTGGTGATTTTGGCATATGGATACATTTTTTCCTTACAGGCACACAGCTCATCTCTTTCTTCTGTGCTTCCCTCACAAACTGCATTGTGGTTACCGAGCATCTACAAAGTAGATATTGCACTAATTACACGCTGTCACATAAAGAAAGCGTGCCTCAAAAGAAGCATGAGACTAGATAATCTAGATAAATATTCTGCACTGTGTTCAAACTGCATTCACACATGAGTCTCTGGAAAGTTCTCACAAGCTGTGCTGAAAACATCCTCCTCCTCATCAGCAGAAAAGCTTTCCTGTCAGACACAGTGCATAGATTAACAAAATCTATATGTGAGTATATGCACATATTTACAAATGTATGCATAAAAACTGCATGGTTTTTAAAAAGACAGCAATTAGGATAGAAATAAAAGATCAGTAATTCATTCTCACATCAGCATCTGTAAAGTTCCCATCAGCATCGCTGACGACCTCATTGTCATCATCAGTAGAAAAGTTTCCCTATGAGACATATACATGCATTTGGACCTCTAGTTTAATGCATAAACTTTTAACTTTTTTATGTTTATATGTACTAGCTGAAAAAGGAACAGAGAATTGCCCAACTTACTCATCTGTGCATGATGGTAAAGAAGCACCATTTCAAAAAGACAGAAATGTAAGAAGACACAAAGCAACTGTATCCTCACATGAGCATCAGGAGAGTTCCTGTTAGATTTGCTGAAATTGTCACCACTATCATCATTGGAAATGTTTTCCTATAATCATGAAATTATAAACATAAAGAGGCATGTTAGACATGGCTTCTTGACATTCATGTAGGGCATGAATTTGTAACTGAAAATGTTTTTTAGGCAAATATCAAAACATGAATTACTTTATATCTGGAATAAGCCATGTCTTGTATGATCTTCTTTTTTTTTTGCAACTGAATTAGAAGAAAGAGCAGAATTCTTGCTTATTTGATGTAAGTTGATATGTAATTGTACAATAAGAAACAAATAGTCTAAATTAGAATTAATTGCATATTATTCTGAATTCAGCGACCTATTGTATTCTGTGTCCATCGCCTTTTTGTGGCAACTGGAACTGGTGCCTCTTCATTTAAGTACACTTTGTACTCCATTTGTATCCTTTAAAAAATAAACGTGAGTGTTATTTGTAAACATAATATATTTTCTGCAATAATATAGCTTGATCCAAACTGTAATATCAAAACATTTATAAAAATAATAACATCTGTGTGTTTGACAAAATAGTAGGAACATTAAGACTCTCTGGAAGACTCTCTGTTTTAAGGAATCTGTGTTTTACAGAATCAAGTCTTTCACACATAAAAAGACACTCGGTTTTCTCCACCTACTGGCGTAACAGTGTATTTACAACAGCACCGCTAAAGGAATCTTTTTAGAGAAATCTTTTTTTTCGCTGTCGACGATACGTTATAACAAGACCGGTACATAGGCCTACAGCTTATATCAAAACTGATTTTAAGAATTAACTATATAAAATTAGCTTTTTGTGCACTGTTAACAAAAACATTGTTCTGTTTTGTATTTTCACTGCTTATAATTGATATCAGTGTACTTTTTTTGTTACCTCAGAAGTCATTTTAAAACTTGCATGCTATTGTTTATTTAGTACTGACCTGAATAAGCTATTTCACATAACAGATGTTTAGATATACTCTACAACTGGATCTATAAAAATGACCCCGTTCAAAGCCGGGGGGCGAAAACTTTTTGCATTTTAAGATCAGGGTAAATTTTACTTATTTTGTCTTCTGGGAAACATGCACCTATGTTCTGTAGCCTCTAAAGGGCAGTACTAAATGAAAAAAATATGATATTTAGGCAAAATAAGAAAAAATTACACATCTCCATTCTGTTCAAATGTTTTCACCCCTGGGCTCTTAATGCATTGTGTTTCCTTCTGGAGCATCAGTGAGTATTTGAACCTTCTGTAATAGTTGCATGAGTCCCTCAGTTGTCCTCAGTGTGAAAAGGTGGATCTCAAAATCATACAGTCAATGTTGGAAAGGGTTCAAATACAAAGAAATGCAGGATGACCAAAGAATTTGTGTTTTTCTTTTTTCTGAGGAACAGCATACAGTTTAACTGTTCAGGACAACCAAGGGACCCATGAACAACTATCACAAAACAGAAAAACAGTCATGGATAATTCAGGAAATGACTCACAGTATTAAGATTCCAGGGTATGTAGACTTTTGAATGGGGACTTTTAAATTTTTTCTTCTTTTGGAGTATATATAAACATTTGTTAAATAACTTATTCAAGTCAGTACTAAATAAAGAATAACATGCAAGTTTCATGATCTGTCTTATTTTGTTAATATATATATATATATATTCATTAATCAATCTATCTATCTATCTTAGAAAATGAAGAAAACATGGGATCTGGTGGAATGGAAGGAGGAGCCACCCACCTATGACATTGTCCCTAAAAAGGACATACTAAAGAAAAATTTGAACCTGGGGATGTTGTGGATGTGGCCTACGAGGACGAAAGTTCACCAGCCACAATTATAGACATTGATGGTAAAAAGTACAGCAAACAAGATTCAGTCATGATAGAAGATATGCATTTCCTACTTTAGTATTTTGTCCCTTTAGAGAACAAAGAAACCCTCAGGAGGAGGATGTTTAGGCTGGAGGGGAAAAGAAGAACACAGACATGTGTGCCAAATACAGAAAAAAAGAAACTCAGCAAGAGCAAGAAATCTTTAAAATCTTTTATATCTGTATTTCTCTGTCTATTTAGCAATCTGTTAGTAGGCTAATCACTTTTAATTGAACTGAGTTGAATTGTTATTATTATTTTTTTAAAGAAATTCTACCAATGCTTGAATCCATGGCCCCAAACATTACACTCAGAACAGATACTCTCAACAATCAAAAATCCCAGGAGAATTTGAACCACAAAAATCCCCCTGAAAAGGTGAATAATAATATATTTGTTTGTTCATATATGTGGCCCTGGACCACAAAACCAGTCTTTAGTAGCACCGGTATATTTGTAGCAATAGCCAAAAATACGTTGTATGGGTCAAAATTATCTATTATTAAATTATTTTTTTCTTTTATGCCAAAAAAATCATAAGGATATTAAGTAAAGATCATGTTCCAAGAAGATATTTTGTCAATTTTCCATTGTAAATATATCAAAACATAATTTTTGATTAGTAATATGCATTGCTAAGAACTTAATTTAGACAACTTTGAAGGTGATATTCTCAGTATTTTGATTTTTTTGCACCCTCAGATTTCAGATTTTCAAATAGTTTAGTGTATCTCCTGACAAACCATACATCAATGAAAAGCTTATTTATTCAGAATTCAGATGATTGCTTATGACTGGTTTTCTGGTCCAGGGTCACATATATTCATGTACAGTGCTGTGCATAAGTCATAGAAGGCATGTTAACTTCATGTACAATTTGATTTACTTGGAACTAAATCCAAATTTGGTCAACCCTTTGCCTTTAAAACAGCTAAAGCTTAAGCAAAAGATGCAGAAAGATTTTTTAAATGCAGAATTTAACAAAACTAACACATTTGCACAGTAATGTATATATAGTCATTGTTACATGCTTTTAATTTTGGTGTCTTTAACTTTTTATTATTGTTGTTATTTTTTATTTCTTGTTTTTTTTTGCAGACACAGGGGCTAGGAATTAGTCCTACTGTCCTGGCAAGTTGTGGACGGGCTGGCACATTATGCTGTGCCATGGTTAAAGATCTGGCAGTAGCAGTGTTTGGACGAGAGATGTTTGGCCACTCATGGGCTGTCTGGAAGGGCTGGTAATGCAAATAAAGGCACTACAGCAAAGCCAGCTCTTGACCAAGACAAAGTAATGCTCATCTTGGGTGAGTTAAATGTCCTTTTTTGTACTTTTTTTTTCTTTGCACAAAGGCTGTTACATTTAAAATAACATAATGATTTCAAAATTGTAATCATTGTAATCAATTTGTGAAATTGCATTTACAGGCAGTACAGAAGAAAATTCCAGATGTTCCAATAAAGTTCATCAGGGCAGCACTCAAAAATTAAATGATGAACACAAGCTACGAGTAAGGTAATAATTTGTTACACAGACACAGACACACACACATTGGGTTTTCATGTTTTATGGGCACATTCCATATACACAAGGTTTTATACTAAACTGCAAGCTTGTTTCCTCATTGGGACCAAAAAAATGATATTACTTTACTTGTGTGGAATAACATATGGGGAATACCAGGACTACACACACACACACACACACACACACACACCTTTTTTGACAATTTCAATAAATTAAATAAAATTGTGAAAATACATTGTTTCGTTGTGAAGTTATTTCTCCTGCATGTATCTTGCAGAAGACAACTGGCAACTAGCAGCAACCTACATAACTTCATATCTGTCCTGCGTACTAATCCTGCAGGAACTGCATGTTTTCCTTCATAGAATTCCTGCAGGTATTCCTTCAGGAAAATGAGCTAAAAATCCTGTAGGAAATCTGCATAATATTCCTGCGGGATTCCTGCAGTTTGTTTTGTAAGGCTTGTTACATGACCGCTTTCCCACCATAGGCAAATTTTAAATTAATAATTTCATTCATAAATACGAAACGATCGACTATTTTTCGAGACAGTATCTGTATGTGCCTTGATGTCATGTAAAGTCCATCTTTTAATGCACTAAATCGCTGATCTTTGGTCCGTGTGGAGTTGATGGCATTGGGGAAACGATCGCCCCTGCTGGTACGCCAGTGGTAATTTCACCGTCCTACATGCGTGCGGTGATTAACCATTTGGATGGATGATAACAGCTTTCTGAGCCTACCAGTAGGCGCAGCAGGCCCCTTCTGGCCCATATCAATGAGCTGATAACCACTGATAACGTCCATTCAATTGAGTGATAAATTTGAATTTGCATTGATCAACTTCTAGACTTGATTGTTTGCACTTTTTGGGGACAGATGGTAATTTGCATGAAAGACACAACCTCTATTACACCCTCTACTGTGAGGAAAATATCTCTGAACTCTCAGGTTGTTTACCAAAATTAGTAGTATACAGTAGTTACTTCTTGTGAGAATGAGACCATTGTACCAGGTGCACAAAGACAGTTCAAATGATACCTAACATGACTATGAATATCGCTCGTATCCATGTAGAATATTATATTATATGCAGTTGATGCAGCTATGGACCACAGGTGAGAGGAGATGGGTGAGGGGAAGTGGATGGAAAGAATAGGTGAAAAGAGACTTTTCTCACATCTTCTCTCAGTGAGATGCGGAAACAAATGTCTTTGTCTGCCTCAGAAAATAAAAGTGTCTGAGGTTCTGTAAACCTTACAAACACTAATAGTGTGTTAGTGCATCTAAGCTTATGAAAAGAATGCATGTTCAGAAATGCTGTAAAACGTCTTTCTCATTCAGATATTGTTAGTTTATGCAATGTTATGAATAAAGATGACCCACATTAAAAATGTTTCATATGTTTTAAGAACAGATACAACAGAAAAGAATTACCAACAGAATGTGTGGTTTGTTTCTCTCTGTATCCACTTTTTACACTGTATACCTGTGTCCCTATTTCCTAATCCCCTGACGACCCGCCTCCTTCTGTATAACACCCACCTTAAAGGGCTGTGGCAACATTTAACATTTCTACATCCTTTCCCTTAAATAACACTCAGAAACTGAATATACAAACTGTAATATTCAAAATTAACTAAGGAGACAATACACCATAACATTTAACATTATAGAAAACTAAAAGAACTGTCCTTAACGAGTGAAATAGTCCTGATAACGGGGATTGGGACGGCTAACTTTTCCTGAACGATTCACCACAGGCTGGGCAATTGCAGCACCAGCACCAGTGGCAGGTGCTTCTCCCTGAGACGACATCACTGCAGGTGACAGGGGGGCTGTAGGAGGTGGAGCTATTATCGAATTCCTGAGCTGTCTGCATCTTTACTGTCTGACCCTGTTGTAAAGGTGGAAGAGTGTGGGCATTGTGATCATAGTATACTTTGCTTTCCTTTCTCCTCCTGGTCAGCACTGCCTTGACGCTACGGCATACAGAGGCTGTCATTCTTCTTTCAACTTAGGAAGAAAAGTTCTTGTACGCCTGGAGAAAAGGAGTTGGGCAGGAGATTTCAGGTCAGTGCGTGGAATATTATGCAGATGGAGTAATGTAGCCTGTATGTCTCTGCGCTCCCTATGGCACTTCTTCAGCAAATGTTTGGCGGATCGCATGGCACACTGTGCAAGGCCATTAGACTGTGGGTAGCGAGGGCCACTCTGAATGTGCTTGAAATCCCATGCATGTGCAAAATCTGTAAATTCATGGCATACAAACTGGTGTGCATTGTCCATCATGACAATCTAGACAATCTGTCTCTTGAGTTTCGAAATTACTGTGACACTCCTCATGTCAGGTAGATGGTCGTTGAAACCAACTAGAGAACGAGTCTACTAGAACCAAGTGCATTTTGCCATGCCAGTCAAATATGTCTGCAGAAGTGAACATCCAGCGGAGGTCAGAAACATTGTGCAGCTGCATAGGTTCTCTTGAGTGATGGGGGCTTGAGAGCATTATAAGAAGCACAACGAGAGAGTGCTCTCTCTATATCACCATACATTGTGGGCCAGTACATTGTTTCTTTTGACCTTTGTTTTGTGCCCGTCAGACCTGGATGGCTTGGTGTAGCTGAGTCACATAGTAACTTTGTAGCGATGTTGGTATTAGGAGTCTCTGTCCACAAAAGATCAGTCCATTCTCAACAACAAATTCCTCTCTCATGGCAAAGAATGGGCAGAGATCATGTGGAAGCTCTTTGAAAGAGCTTGGCCAGCCATGCATTATCATATTAACAAGTCTTTGGCATGTCGGATCCGATTTAAGTACAGATCGGAGCTCTTTTGTCTGTTGTGACAAGAGAACCTGAAGCGTCATTACTGCAAGTCATCCAAAAGAGGAGGCTCAGTGGAAGGGAGATGAGCATGTGATAGGGCATCAGCAACAAAGAGTTCCTTTCCCTGTTTGTAGATTCTATCAAGACTGTAGCTTGAGCATCATGCTTTGAATACGTGCTGATTGCAGTGTGTAATGGCTTTTTTAAGATTGTGATGAGAAGCTGGTGATATGTTTCCACAGTCACGGGTTGACCGTAGATGAAGTCATGAAACTTCTGTGTTGCAAACACCAAGGCTAACATTTCCTTTTCAATTTGGGCATATCAGTAGGTGTTAAAGCGTGTCAGGCAAAAGCAACAGGAGCAACCTCCTAAAGACATACAGCGCCCAGTCCATGTTGGGATGCATCAGCTGAAAGAATAATGGGTTTAGTGACATCAAAGTATTGCAGAACAGGCAGACTGATTAATGCTGGTTTAATGCCGTCAGAAGTCAGGAGATGACCTACATAGGAGACAGAGGTGACACAAAATTGGCACTTATCAGGGTTTAATTTCATGTTACAGGCACATTTTGTGAAGTATCTATTTCAATTGCTCATCATGTTCCTGTAGTGCACGCCCCCAGACAAGGATGTCATCTACCATGATCTGACACGGTTGTCCGTCAAACAGATGCTGTATGGATCGCTGGAATACTTCACTGCCAGTGGAGATTCCTTAAGGCATGTGCAGGAATCTGTACCTGCCAATGGGTGTCATGAATGTGGTCAGCTTTGATGATGCCTTATCTAAAGGTATTTGCCAAAATCCACATTTGGCATCGAGGATACTGAAAAAACATTGTAACATGCACCTGGCATGTCAGTTATGACCTGTTTAATAGTTTTCAATGGATGACGGTGGCCTTAAGAGCACCTTGTTGAGACCATCTTTCTTTTTGGCAATGACCATGGCAGATACCCATTCCATGGCATCAGATTCATGGGGTAATGACCGCCAGTTTAGTCATCCTCTCTCAAGCTCTGCCATGACTTTTTTCTTCATTGCAATGGGTACTTTCTTGGGTGCAAATACAGTGGGCACTATTTACTCACATATAAAAACTGACAGGCAGTTTGCCAAGCACTGTGGTGTCAAACAGATCACTGAATTCCTGTACCTCTGGTTCTTGGTTTTGCACCATATGCACATGTGGTCCTAACTGTATCAGACCCATTGCTATGCTGTCTTGCAATCCAAGCAGTGGTCTCACATTATGATCTACAACATGGAATTTTAGTTGGCTTTGTTCACAGTCTAATATTGTGGTGCCCTCAGTGTTGATAGTTTGCCCACTATATGCAATGAGTAGGGGTGTGACGAGACACTTATCTCACGAGACGAGACACGAGACTGGGTTCACGAGAACGAGACAAGACAAGATTTTTAAACTTTTCTTAAGAAATCCTCAATGATGAAATGTATAGGGAAAATAGTATTTTGTTCAACTGAAAAAGACAAAATGCAAAAACAAAAAAATGTAGGTGCATTTTAAACTTTATGAAATTAAACTTCTATTTTAATGAATTATATGCAGTAATAAACAACATTTAAACAAGAGCTTCACAATTCTGGATAAATTGAGAATCCCAGTTATTTGTAATAAATTGGAGATAACGATTCTCTCACGATTCTGGAGAAAAAAAAATTAGAAAACTAAACAAAATAACGTAATTTACTAGTGGTTCTGACAAACTGTTCATTGCTTAAGTCTTTTAAAAATATATATTTAAAAAAAAAACACATCCAATGAAGGAGTCAGTGTCTCACTTCATTAAGACTTGTTTGACTATTGAAATCTGAATGAATGATTCAATGACATACTCTTTTTAAACGGGCAGTTGTCGCCACCTCCTGGCGGAAGAGGATAAGCGTTACAATACATACAAGTGTTAAGATACTTTCGGTTTGATCGCTACTGGAGACAATAAGTGTTTATACCCAAACTATGAACTTTTATCCCAGTGCTTCTATTATTTAAATGTCTGTAACACATAAATAATGATTATAATGTGGTTAAAAAGGCTGTTTGTGTTGCTCTTTCTGCGTTCACATTTACCCCGACCCTCTGATTCATTAACAAGGGCAGCGACAAAACGTGCTTCTCACGCTCCACTGACACTGGCGATGTGAAACAGTCTTAATAGACATAGCTAAATCGTTGTCATTCGGGAGTAAGATCGCATGGGTGTTTGAAACAAGATCTTGATATTTTAAGGATTGATCGTGCAGTTCTAAAGTAAACACTGCAGAACATTTTATGGTGATCTCGTCACACCCCTAGGAATGAGATTTTATTTTTCAGCAGTGTTTATGTGAGCTGAGGGTACAATGAGGTTTAGCTTTCGGACAGATATAATGTTGCATTTCGAACCTTGTTGTAAATATTTCACCTTTCTGAGAGACATCATCCACTGTCCCGCAATAGAAGGTGTCCTCAGGGACATCCAGAGTTGTGTACAGTTCATTCACTCGATTAGATTTAGAGTTTCTGAATTGCGCTGCAGTTCACTTAGGGTAATAATTACGACTCTGGGACTGTGGTGCTGTTTTGTGTAATGGAGCCGATCTGCAGCACTTTGCAAAGTGGTTCCATTTACCACAGTTGTTGCATTTTTTATTGAAAGCAAAACACTTGACCTCATCAGGGGCATGGTATCTGTTGCAGTTGATGCAGCGATATTGTGTGGTACATACTTCAGCTTTGTGTTTCAGTTCTTTTGTGCTCTTTTCAGATTGCTCACATAGCAAGCATATATTAACTGCAGAACCCAGAGTGAGCTTTTTCTCGCGGAGCAGTTCATTGAAAAAAATGATTCTTTTGACCAACTTAAAAAAATTACTGTAAATTATTACAGCAAAATTTATTAGTTTTCCACAAACGCTACCTTTAATTTGGTTGAAACTTTAAAATTTAATTTAACATCAATCAAAATAGTTCTTCTGCCCAAGAGACAAAATTACACTCACACAACGTCAAAATATTTGTTATTAAAGAGACCAAGAATATATATATATATATATATATATATATTTACTTTGGTACAACTTCAGTTTCTATTTTGGAAAAACCTACTTTTTAACCTACTAACATCCAAGTATAATTTTTACTTTGGACTAAATAAAAAAAAATTTTTGTTACAAGCTATTTTAATTATGTTTACTCAAGTCAAAGTTCTGATTCAGTACAAACTATATTTTTAATGATACCCTAAACAATTTATTTTCTTTAGTCATGACTCACAAGACAAAACTTTACTTAATGTAGGTCAATACAGGTGCATCTCAAAAAATTACAATATTGTTTTTTTTTTTCTGTAACTTAACTGAAACTTTCATATATTCTAGATTCATTACATGTAAAGTAAAACATTTAAGAAGTTATTTTTTGTTTTAATTTCTGAGGATTAGAGCTTACAGTATCTTAAAATATTAGAATATTTACATTTAAGTTTCATTTAATGATCATCCCTACAGTATACATTCCGGCTATCTCATGTTCTTTGAAACCACAATAATATGGAAGACTGCTGACATGGCAATGGTCCAGAAGACAATCACTGACACCCTCCACAAAGAGGATAAATCACAGAAGGTCATTACTGAAAGGGGTGGCTGTTTACAGAGTGTTGTATCAAAGCATATTAAATGTCAAGTTGACTGGAATGAAGAAAATGCTTTGGAAAAGGTACACAAGCAACAGGAATGACTGCAAGCTTGAGAAAACTGTCAAAGAAAGCCAATTCAAACACTTGGGAGAGATTCACAAGGAGTGAAGTGAAGCCGGAGTCAGCGCATCCCAGTCACCATGCTCAGATGTCTTCAGGAAAAGGACTACCAAGCCACTTCTGAAACAGAAACAATGTCAGAAGCATCTTACCTGGGCTAAGGAGAAAAAGATCTGGACTGTTGCTCAGTGGTCCAAAGTCCTCTTTTCCTATAAAAGTAAATTTTGAATTTCATGTTGAAATCATGATCCCAGACTCTGGAGGAAGTCTGGAGAGACACAGAATACAAGCTGCTTCAAGTCCAGTGTGAAGTTTCTGAAGTCAGTGATGATTTGGGGTGCCGTGACGCCTGCTGGTGTTGGTCCCTTGTGTTTTATCCAAAGTCAATTCAGCCGTCTACCAGGAGATTTTGGAGCACTTTATGCTTCCATCTGCTGACAAGCTTTATGGAGATGCTGATTTCTTTTTCCAGCAGGATTTTAGTACCTGCCCACAGTGCAAAAACCACTTCCAAGTGGTTTGCTGACCATGATATTACTGTGCTAAATTGGCCAGCCAACATGCCTGACCTGAATATCTAAATTTTTAAGATATTTTCTAGAGAAAGATGAGAAACAGCCGATCCAACAATATACAGATGAGCTGAAGGCTCAGTAGTGCCACAGGCTGATTGCTTCTATGCCACACCTCAAAGATGCTGTAATTTGTGCTAGGACCAAGAAATTTGCTGTAATTTGTGCTGCTGATCAGGTATTGAGTGTATAAATGAACATAAAAAAAAAAAAAAAAAAAAAAAAAAAACTTCAACTTTTCTGTTTTTTGCAAATCTGTTATTTGATTGATCTTAGTAAATATTCTAATATTTTGAGATACTGGATTTTTGACTTTCATGAACTGTAAATTCTAATCCTCAAAATTAAAACAAAAAAACTTTTGAAATGTTTTACTTTACATGTAATGAATCTAGAATATATGAAAGTTTCAGTTTTTGAAATAAGTTACAGAAAACATTTTCATAATATTCAATTTTTTTTGAGATGCACCTGTATTTTTTTTTTTGCTTTGTTACAATTTAACTTGTACATTACATTTAAGCATTTAGCAGATGCTTTTATTCAAAGCTACTTTCAAATGAGGACAATAGAAGCAATTAAAACCAGCAAAAGAGCAAAAATATGTAAGTGCTGTGATAAGTCTCAGTTATGTATGTATTTGTTTGTACACTGACCAAAATTATAAACGCAACACTTTTGTTTTTGCCCCCATTTTTCATGAGCTAAACTCAAAGATATAATGACTTTTTCTATATACAGTAAAAGACCTATTTCTCTCAAACATTTTTCACAAATCTAAATCTAAATCTGTGTTAGTGAGCACTTCTCCTTTGCCGAGATAATTCATCCACCTCACAGGTGTGGCATATCAAGTTGCTGATTAGGCACCATGATTATTGCAATAACACAATAAAAGTATACAACAGCGTGTTCCAGTTCCTGGCAATATCCAGCAACTTTGCACAGCCATTGAAGAGGAGCGGACCAACATTCCACAGGCCACAATCAACAACCTGATCAACTCTATGCGAAGGAGATGTTTTGCACTGCATGAGGCAAATGGCAGTCACACCAGATACTGACTGCTTTTCGGACCCCCCGTGAGATATTTTGAGAAAAAGAATTAGAACTAATAGTAGTATACACATAAATATCTGAGATCAATACCTTAAATAACAACAGGATAATTTTCATTAAATCATCTCATATAATTTTGTAATATACATTGAAGAACCTTACCTTGAACATGTATATATTGCTTAGGAATTGTCCGGATACTGGCTGGTATGTGTCTGTATTATTAGGGTAAAGATGAAAAAATCTCTTAGACTTAATTAATAAAGCACAGCAGAAATCAACTGGCCTCAATAAAAAAAAGTAGCACTTACAGTTGTCCTGTAACTCGATTACATCTCCAAACTGTTAAGAAAAATCATTAAAAATGTCTTTCCTAAAGAAAAAAAACAAACAAAAAAAAACAAGCCATTACCATCTGGATTAAAGGAAAATGAAACATAGACAAGTAAACAGTACTATTTGGGCAGTAACAGGACCAAAAAATGCAATAGAACAATAACACAAATGGGCTTAACAGTAATGAGAAATACAACTAAATAAACTAACCAAATGTTTTAAAATAATAAATGTCTTTACCTCATTAATTGAGTTAATACCTCATTAATACTGCTGTTCTGAGATGAACGATTTAAGTTAGGTTTCGCGGCTAATATCGCTTTTAATGTATCAAGCTCTTTATTTTTTATTTTTATGGATGCTTTTTAATCGCTATAAAATGTCAATAACTTTATACAATCCGCCTAATGAAAGGTGCGTGGATTTATGTACATGCCTCTACATGTTACCTGTGTGAAAACACCCATTAAGCAGTCAACTTCATCATATACATATATCAACTGTAATAACAATAAAATCAAAGTTATTTGTATAATTACTCCGATATTGTGGAATCGCGTGTCAGCCACGGTCTCGATGCGGGAAAACAAGATGGCCGTCGATCAGAAAATTAGATAAGATCCACTAGATAAGACCCTTCTTTTTTGGCTGGGATCGTTTACAACCGCATTTGGGATCATTTGAAGCTGCATTTAAACTGCATTTTGGAAGTTCAAAATAGGGGCACCAATGAAGTCCATTATATGGAGAAAAATCCTGAAATGCTTTCCTCAAAAACCATAATTTCTTCAAAATCCTTGGCGCATGCCGAGTCGAATGAAGTCCAAAATTCAAAAATCGTAAGGTTTAGTTTTTTTCTATAAATATTTGTTTGTAAAACCTACTTTTTCTCTGATTTTTACTGAAATTGGCTCAGATCATCTTTAGACCATGCTGGCAAAAAGTTATGGAATTCAAGTTGATTAGTCAATCCGTTGTCGAATAACACGCGTTGAAATTCTACAAAAAAACACGCAAAAATGGTTGTGAGGCTTTATCTCTGCAAAGGTTTGGCATATTACCAAACTTTGTGTGTGTAATAATAAGCATGACCTGAGGCTACCTGCAGCGTTTTGTCGCAGTGCCACCTAGTGGTCAGGAGATATGAAAAATGCTTATTTTTGCTTATAACTTCTCAATAGTTTGGCCAAAAATCACAAAAGGTCTCTTAAAATTCGGTGCATAATGCCGAATCCAACCATACCCAATTTTCCCATGTCAGCCATTTTGGCTGTCAGCCATATTGAATTTTGTCCAAAAATGCTATATTTTACGAACGCATTGACATATCGTTACGAAACTCGGTTTGTGTCTTTGGCACCATGCTCTGATAGTACTCAAAAAGTTTGGGGGCAGCGCCACCTTGTGGCCAAAAGTTCTAAAGAAATTTACAAAAATGTTAATAACTTCTGCTTACATTAGACTTTTGTAATGAAGTGATCTCAATAGATTCCTTGGGTAATACCGAGAACATTGATACCCATTATGAAGTATTGGCCAAACATCCTGTCCGCCATTTAATGTTGAAAACCTACTTTTTCAAACTCCTCTTAGACTGTTAGTCCTGCCCAATTATCATTAATTGTTTGTGCTGTTTCCCATAAAACATTTAGTTTGGTATCATCTTCCTACATGTCATAATTCTCATCAACATTCCTATGTTGTTTTTCCTACAATCCCGGTTCAGTTGTAGTCAAGATTAAGCTATTATTCCCTTTCTGACCCTATATCTATCCTAAGTCTCCCATGTGGACCAAAAATCCTCTAAATCTTTCCCCCACATATCATTTTACTTCAGGGGAGAAGTAAAATATCCTGCCTCCCTAATCCTTTTAATATTAAAAGTTCTTTCATGACACAGTTTTACATGTCTTCTTCATTCTCTAATTCTGTCTTTCTTTCTCGTGTTCTCCCTTCTTGTCTGCTCCACATTTCCTTCCCCCTTTTTTCCATCTTCACCAGGGTGACTCTTTGCGAGTCGTTGCAATGGTCTTTCCCTCGTTGGCAAGGGAGGGTCGTTACTAGCACGCCCTTAATCCCTCACTCCATGCTGTGTAGGGTTGTTGAAGCTAGTTGGCGTGTTTTAGGGAGAGAGATGTGGTCCCGTTTTGCTGATCAATGTGATTTTCCCCTTGAGATCATAACTGCATACACTGGTGGGGCAAACCTTCCCTGGCCTTGATAGAACTGCTGTTGCCTGTAAATGGAAACTTTCAGAGGTTTTGGTTAGTGATATCAGGCATGTTCATTTTTTTTTCTGGCCAGTCGTCCTTTTCGGTGAGACCTGTAGAAATGTCAAGTGGGTTGAGGGCTGTCCTGGCCCCTTTTTGGCTTCTCATACATCTGTTTGCAATCCATTGTATTAACATAAAGAGCAGGGTTAATACCCATTTTCTATAATAAAGAATTTGGCTTTATTAAATTGTTTTCATCCTTACTATTTTTGATTAATTTCAATGTTATTCTCAACAATTTGCTAATTAAGTTTTCTTTTTGTTTTATAAATTTAGTCCCTCTATCACTGGATAAAATTTTTTGGTCTATTTTGCTAAGTAGCATAGGCTTTTTAAGCTGGAAAACACTCAACCCACTTTATTAAATGTTGACAATCAGAAAGACAATATTTTATCCTTTTGACACAGAATCAGCTCCATCCTGGGATGCTGGAAAAGAAAGTTAGCTGTGGGGTGGACAGAGCAAGCTTCCTTGCTTTGCCTTCCCACGTAATACGCTGCGCAAGTGTGGCACTGTTTTTCTTTTCGCCACAACAATAATTTAGGTGCTGACCAGGAAACTTAACCAATTCATCCAGGGTCATTTTAAGGGCATAATCTGCCCTGTGGGCCCACATTTAAATTTTTGCATACAGCTGTTTTGGCAAATTAATTGATTTGCCTCAGTGTCTCGTCAGACATCTTCTTTCACTCCATGTCACACCATTGCACACCATCATTCACACTTTTTCACACCCTTTCACACCCCACTCTTAGGCTAAAATCAAGTTTAATTTTTTGTGCAACCTCTTTTTTCAACAAAATTTAATAAATTATTTTGTTTGGAATAATTAGCTCAGGTACTGTGCAATTGAGAAAGCCGATTGTAATTTCTCAAATGTCACATGTTTGTCTACTTTGAATTTTAGTCATGCTATCTAAAAAGGATTGGAGATCTCCACATGATCTAGGATCCATGGCCAAAATAATTTCTATCTTGTTACCCCCAGTGATGACAACATTTGTGATTTCATAATTTTGGAACTTTGCAGACATATTATTCTTATTTAATCTAGTCCTAGAAAATGACCATTAAACAAAATGGAGTGACCAATATTTTTATTTTATCAGCCCTATTTTTGTCTGTTAGAGTCTTCTTCATAAGAACTCAGCATTCTTGTTGACGATTCAGTTGTACCTTTCCCTAGTTTAATTAAATAGCGGTGGTTCCTGCCCGTTCTGCTGAAGAACCACACTCAGAGCCTTTGGTCTTGATTTCAGATGATAGACTTTGTTTACAAAGAGAATAAAGCCGAGAAGTCCTCTGCAGAGCAAATCTAACTAAGTTCTTTGCGTTGCCCCTTTTATACAGCTTTTTAAGGCGTGTTCTATACCTTATGTATATAATAAATTTCTCCCTAGAGTGGAAGAGAGAGGCCCCCAGACTGTTTTGGTATAGAACGAGACCCTTGACAGGTCCATATGTTTCTCATTTCTGAGGGTCCACACTGTTTCACCATGCAGGCCTCTGTCTCCCACCAAGGTTTCTAGGCACTATGCCAAATCCAGCTCCATTTTTGTGTGATCAGTAAGTCATGCACTATCTTCTGTCTGTCAAAATTCCTTTTCTTTAAGACCTAAGGCTGGACTGGTAACTGTTGAAAAGCAGATCAAGAATGTTAGTTAAAACACAGAATTCAAAGAACTGCTGTGAGACCAGTGAATAACCAATACTAATTACTCTAATATAATAAACAAATTTGAAGCAGTCTCTATAGTGATCATTAGATATGCAGCACCTGTGCACTCAATGGGAAGTGATGAAAGTTCTTCTGTGTAGACCATTAGTCTGTTGAAGCTGTTTGTCTGTTGCACTGGGTCGTCAGTCTGTGATGGCCTGATGTGATGTATGGTCTTTGTTGTTTCTCTGCCTCCTCTCAGTCTGGCTTTCCTGTCACAGTTTTGCATTTCAGGATGTTCTCTTCATCCTCAGGAAAAGTCTCAAGTGAAAGATTCACCTTTTCCTGTTTTGAGTCAGCCTTTCTCCATGCAGAAGTATGCACTCCTCTTTCTGGAGGGGGGTGGAAAGTCCATCTGCTTCTCCCTCTTCTTCTCTCTGCAGCTTTGTCTTTGCCTCTTCACCACACTGGTAGACAGACTCCAGCACATTGCTTCCTTTTTTCCAGGCACTGTTGTAGCCATCTGAAACTCTAACACTCAGAGACTGCATTAATCAAATTGACCTTAGTCAAACTTGTGTCTTGAGCAATTAGCTCTTTATATAAATTTCACTTTTCAGCCAAATCTTTCAATGGTCCTACCATATAAAACATTCATCTGGTTAAAGCAGCAGTTCCCTTATTCTATTTTAGTAAAGCAAGTTCTTCATTGCAGGAAAATAGCAAGCAGTTTTTCTTTGCAAAATGCAGAAAACAGCAGTAATCTACCTTTATTATCTAGGAATATTACAATTAAACAAAATAATATTTTCTACAACAGCATGACATGCCTATTGTAAAAACCATCATAATTTTCTTTTAAATTCACATAGATGTTCAGAATAATCTAGTAATGGTGAATGAATTTCCCAACCTACATATATTTAATCACCAAAGTTACATTCTTATTGAGAAATGTCTATGGCTTATGTATCAAAATTTCTATTAATTTGGTCACCCAATCTTGCTCTCATTCAACATTGCTCTCCACAAGTTATCTATTTTTTAATTCAAACCCAAATCTTTGAAACTCTGTAATGGATTAACTTCCATACTGTCTCCCAGGGATAACAAGATACAAATTTTAGACGTCTTCAGACATAATATATACATTTTTAAGCACGTGCAATCTTATTTATTCATCTATTATGATAAATCATTAAATAATAAATGTATATCCTATTTTTATTGGTCTCTTGCTACAATAATCTTCAAAGTCCATATCTTATACCTATTTATAACAAAATTCATATAAGTCACTTTATTATTTAGAGCTCTGCACTCATTTATCCATGTCCTTTTATTTCCAGGGCTAATACATTCACACTGTGTCCCTTATTTTGGGATTCATACATTCACACTGTCCCTTGTTTACAGGTTTCAACTTCATACTCTCCCTGTGAAACACAGGAGAGTCAGCAGCCGCCGCTCACAAGATTCAGAGTTTATCACACACCAATC
Organism: Labeo rohita; assembly: GCF_022985175.1. Taxonomy (NCBI): domain Eukaryota; kingdom Metazoa; phylum Chordata; class Actinopteri; order Cypriniformes; family Cyprinidae; genus Labeo; species Labeo rohita. Next base: position 10,925,642 of record NC_066883.1, read on the forward strand.
ATTCCCCTACACTTCGCACAACTCCCACTCTGCTCTCTCTGGTGCCGTTTAAATACACCAACCACTGTATTCACTATTTCACTTGCACAATAAATAAATAAATAACCTGACAAGCTTGCACTCTGTCTTCCTGATACCAAGGAAGTAAAACGCTGCCCTTACAAGTTTTTCTCTGTCTTCCCTTGATTAATCTTAAATCAAGGAAAGGCAACCATAGGACTTAATAAATAACCTACAAGTTTGCTCTCTGTCTTCACTTGATAACCTTATATCAAAGAAAGGCAACCCTTGTAGTGCCTAACCCTGTAGGACTTTTGCCTAGGAGGACTTTCTTACCAGCGCTTCTCTTTTAATCTTTTAATCTACTTCTACTTAAATATAAAAAATCTGAATTCACTGTTCTCCTCAAGTCCAACTCAACAGAAAATACAGATCAATGCATGCATTTAGTGCTTTTGGAATCAAAACCCATTTTCCATTTATTTTAACTCTTTCCTCCAATTATTACAGTCCGATAAATTTAGAAGGATGTAAAGTGTCTCACCACAAGCAAACTCTGGAAAACAACACAACCTAACTATGTAAGCAAAACTGCTTACCTTTGGCCAAGTTGTTGTGTTGCTCGTCCAGAGTCCGCTCGCCGTGGTCCACCTCGCTGTCCTTTCGAATCCTGTTCGTGACGCCAATTCTGTTGTGGTTTCCCCTTTTCCCCGCTGGAGAATTACTTTTGAGACTTGGGTTTGGATGCCAAAAGATAGACTTTATTGCCGAGGACAATCAAGCCGAGTTGTCTATAGAGAACTAATCTTTACTCTCTGGTTGAGGACCGTTTATATAGTGGTCTTCGCACGCAAGCATGTCACCCTAAATCACTGGGGTGGGGGTCTTAAGGTAAATACTATCATGGGAAACAGATGGTTTTCCTTAAGGCCTCTTAGTGGCCCCTAAAATAACATAGATATAGCTCTGCTGGGGGCCCACCCAAAAATAATAAATAGCTCATATGGGCTTGTCTATTTTTCCATACTACTATGGGCCTCTTACATCAACATAGAATGTGCTAGGCCCAGCAACACATAAGTAGGAACTATAATTATAATAGTAAATTAATTTGGACACAATTCCTCTATATTTTAGTTAATAAAATCTTTCCTCATTCTGCCTCTTTTGTGCTTGGCCCTGCAATTGCTGCTTGCAGCTATATTTTTTTCTCTGTATCTACTTTTTACACTGTTTACACTGTGTGCCTTTTTCCTAACCCCCTGACGACCCCACCTCCTGTTCATATGCATGAAATAAATCTTATCTGTAATGCAGAAAGACACTGGGTTAGAACTTTTATATATATATCAAATTATGTTAGAGCTTCAATGCAGAAAATGCTTAGTTTAGAGCCTCTGTGAACACTAACACTGTGTTATAAAGCTCTAAACTAACCGTGCACTGCACTGAAGTAATGTGCTTAAAATATCTAAGAAGTGTCTTTCTGCATTGCAAATAAAATTTTATTTTATGCATGAGAAACATTTTTAATTTTGGTCAGCTTTCCTTTTAACATTGCATAAACCAACCTTCTCTGCATGAGAAAGCAGCTTTACAGGATATGCATGGATTCTCTCCATTTGTTCATGGTCAGACGAGGCCTCAGAAGCAGACTTGTGGATAGACGAGACCTCTGGAGCAGACTTGTGGACAGACGAGACCTCTGGAGCAGATTTGTGGGCAGACGAGGCCTCTGAAGCACAGTGTGCAGCCCACACACACACCAAATGGCTAACGCCATTGGGGGAAGAGCAGCAGCGGGTGGCAGGACCTCTTTAATTGTTGGGTTTAAAGGCACTGAAGCCACTGGAATGCTTGCAGCCCGCACAGACACTAGTGGTGGATCCAACACGCTGGCCATCATGATAGGTCGTGACCTTTGGGTGTCAGACGAGATGTGACGAGGCTCTGGGAGGTCAGACGAGACGTGACGAGGCTCTGGGAAGTCAGACGAGATGTGACGAGGCTCTGGGCGGACAGACGAGACATGACGAGGCTCTGGGCGGACAGACGAGACGTGACTTGACTCTGGACGACCAGCTGTGATGTGACTTGACCCAGGAACAACAGCAATAACTTGATCAACTGTAACTTGACTTGGCTCATAAAGATCAGCTGCTACCTGACTTGGCTCATGAAGATCTGCTGTGACTTGACGTGGCTCATGGAGATCGGCTGCGACTTGGCTCCTGGAGATCAGCTGTGACTTGACTTGGCTCATGGAGATCAACTGTGACTTGACTTGGCTCATGGAGATCAGCTGTGACTTGGCTCCTGGAGATCAGCTGTGACTTGACTTGGCTCATGGAGATCAACTGTGATTGACTTGGCTCATGGAGATCAGCTGTGACTTGTCTTGGCTCATGGAGATCAACTGTGACTTGACTTGGCTCATGAAGATCAGCTATGACTTGACTTGGCTCATGGAGATCGGCTGTGACTTGGCTTCTGGAGATTAGCTGTGACTTGGCTCGTGGAGATCGGCTGTGACCTGACTTGGCTCATGGAGATCAGCTGTGACTTGACTTGGCTCAGGAACAACAGCTTTGACTTTACTTGACTCAGGAACGACAGATTTGACTTTGCTTGACTCAGGAATGACAGCCATAGCTTGACTGGACTCAGGAACCACAGCTTTAACTTGACTGGACTCGGGAACCACAGCTTTAACTTGCCTGAACTCGGGAATCACAGCCGTAACTTGACTTGACTGGGGAACAACAGCGGTGAAATTACATGACACTGGTTTGGCAGCAGTGAGATGACGGAGCTTTGCCTTCGCCGCCATTTTGTGAATGGGCTCCGCTGTCGCCGGCATTACGTGAGCGCACTCCGGTGCGGCTGCCATTTCATGAGCGGGTTTCAACACCGGAGTAGCGATCACAATGCTAGAGTGTCCCGGGGTTCCTGGCTGACTTAACGTTGCGGCCGCCATTACCGGCATGGTCGCGATGTTGCGTTCTTCCTCCGCGACACCCACGGTGAATAAAGAGCCAACAGTCGCTAAAGCATAATCCATGAATTGGGGGAGAGATGAATGCTGACCCTTGCGTCTAAGTCTTGCCTTTAACGGTTAATTTACACCAAAAATAGAAAATCTCTATTAAAATACAGTCCGGAAGATCGGAATAGTTTGCAATGGCCAGAAATTCACAAACATGTTGCTCAAGTGTTTGTGGGCCTTGTTTTAGTCTGAAAAGTATTTTTGTTGTGTCCATACCTGACCAGTATCCGTCGGAAAATATGCTAAACCCTTTTGTGACCGAGTATTCTGTAACATAGTGAGGGAGACGTGAAGCGAGCAGATCCAAATGCAAGCTTTTATTAGATTCGGACAAAGATAAAGAGATGGTCACAGACAGGCAGGGTTGAATAATAGCAGACAGGTGCAGCGAAGGCAAGACGTGAGAGTAGTCCGTAAAGCAGGCGAGGGGTGATGAACGGCGAACATAATCCAGGAGGCAGGAGGTAATCCAATACTCTGTGACATGCAAGGGGAAATCAGAGGCTTAAATAGAGCGCCTGATTGGATACAGGTGTTAACGCAATCAGTGCGATGGGTGATGGGTAACGTAGTCTGTGGTGTGATGGAACAGTCTGTGTAGTGTGAGATGTTAATGAAATGCACAGCGACCTCTGGTGGTGGGCAGACCAGACAGGATTCATAACAGTATGTAAACTTGTGACCACATCTAAATCACCTAAGTGAATTACCTCAATCATCAGGGCAACATCGTAGTAGAATGCTGGAAGATGTTCCTTCACATTTCCCACAAACACCAGAATTCCTGGCCACACTATCTTCACTGACACTAGGCTTTAAAAATAGATAACATTTTTACAAACATTTTTTTTTTACTTCTACTTTACATAGAATACACTATTAATTACCCAAATATAGATAAACATCCCAAAATCCATGAAAATTAATAAAGGTACCTTTATTTTTTTCTCATCTTGCCTTGTAAGCTTCTCTCGCATATTTTCATGAAGAATGTTCCTGTATTTACCATGGCTGGCACAACAAAGCTGAAGCCCGTATCCTTGGGTTTGTTACCTGTAAAATATATGATGATTAGCGGGGGATCTGTAAATGCACAGGTGGGAATATATTACTTGCAAATGGAAAAGATTCAAATAATTTAAAATCCATCGGTATAGTGACCTAATTGCACTTTTAGCTGGTAATGCATGATCAGGGTGAGCTGACTGGGCAACAATTCATTAAAAAACTAACATCACCTCTTCAGTATTGGTCTGTGTTTCAATACTGTATCTCCAGTAACAAATATTTACTGATCCTACAAAATGAATGAATAACTCCAGATAAGTACAAAAATATTACATATTACAAACACAAGCAGTAATGGAACATCTCGCTCTTCAAATGCAAAAAGAAAACAACAACATTATGTCTAGAGGTGGCTGATATATTGAATATTACTGGTGGGTATAATATTGATTATATACATTCAATATTACAAGATCAGATCTTTATTTTATTTATTTTTTTTGCTTTGTGGAGATGAGACAGAAAGTGAGTGGAGACCCGAGGCGCAACTGCACCATGTGTCGGCGCACTGTCCACAAGCCTACTGGTGCTGACACAGTAGCGTTAAATTGAATTTTAAATCGTCTCTTTAAAATAAAACAGTATTTTCAGAAGCCAAATTTCTTGGTCACGCGATCACATTCCGTCTTTATTAGTTTTAGTCTAGTTTTAATCTATGAAAACTCATTGCATTTTTGCATCAAGGATTGAATTTGGGAAAACTTGAATAAATTATGACAATTTTCTTTTTTGGGTGAACTATCCCTTTAACAATATGGAAAAATGCAAAAAGGAGTACTTATTATACTTGTACTTTTACTTATTATTATAAAATTATTATAATTATAGTTGTTCATTTTATATACATAATTATAGGCACAATAAGACAAATATGCTAGAGATACAAATTAAACTCATTTTGCTGATACAGTAAGTTTAATTAACTTTCGGAAACAGACACTACAGTCTAGACTGGGTAATAGTGGGGGTAGATGTTAAAATTTATATTGTACATTTAAAAACACATTAGAATAGAGAATGCTTGCTGTGACATGAACTGCCATATCTGCTATCGTGACTGGAGTGAAGCACAGACCTAATAAGAAGCGCAAATTTATGCTTTTCAGCTTGAAACAACACAATGGCGAAAGCAGCTCAATGAAAATAAACAACTTCAAAATCTGGCTTTGTCGTTTGTATTTATTATGTATTACAGATTCATAATTTCTGATCCACATGAATTTGTAAGTGCTCACGCTATGAATAACACATTTAGAAATATAATTTAATCTGTGATATGACTCACTGCGATCACTGTCTTTGCTCATAAAACAACTTATTGCACTTCATCCCTTAATGAAATTAGGACAATATGATATATGATTAAATACATCAGCGTTTCCACAATTACAGTCCTCACGTACCGTCGCTCTGCATATATTGCATATGCCTTTCTTATTTAACCTGATTCATATAACCAGCTAGTTCGCACGCTGTTTGAGAACAGAAGAAGTGGAGTCTGTGCAAGAGATCGCACTTCTGGCCTTCCCACTAAACATTGGACGTCGGATAGACGTGCAGATCATGTCTATATTGGGTCCGTCGGTCCATGACCAATTATGGACATCTATTCGACATCCAAACTAGGTCCACTATTTGGACGTCTATCCATTACCCAACTTGGACGTCATTTTGACGTTCAACATTTGATCTGGGTTTTTTTGGACGTCATTTGGACGTCTATGGCAGTTGCAGTAAATGTGTTTTACAAAATAGAGCCTATCAACATGATTATATATATGAATACAGATTATTTATAAACAAACAAGATTTATTATCTGTATTACTATTTATTTATTTGGTAGCCCATATGTTTTTTTTTTGTTTGTTTTTTTTTTTTACATTTTCCTGTTTTCCTTTAACAGTTTTTATTTTATTTAAAGTAGCCTATAATCAAGTTATTTATTTTTTTATTTTATATTGTATTATATATATAAATATATATATAAATTATATTTATATGAATTTATATATTTTATATTAAAAAAAATCATGGTAGCCTAGCCTATCCACCTTATTCCTATCTTAAAAAGAACCAACAGCTGGAAAAAAGTCAAGGACAGACAGCTCTCTATCAAGCTAGGCAACAATATAAGTTCTTTGATCAAGGAGGATTTCAACCAGGCAAAAACCAGTCAGCATCACTCTGATTGGCTGAAACGAGCACATCATCATAAACGCCACTCTGATTGGCCGAGGCAAGACGAGGCATTTGGCGGTTTGGCGCGAGTCAGAGAGACATAGAGACACATACCTAGAGATTGGCATGGTTTTATTTCAGTTAGCCTAATAGCTGGTTTGATTTGCATTAAGAGATGATCTTATGGAAAGTTCCCTTATGCCAATCTCTAGGTATGGTGAAGGTTATGTGATAATGTGGGGCGATTTTAATTCCAAAGGCCAAGGGAACTTTAGCAGGATGCAGACTATCCTGGATCCATGAAATAACTGCCCTTTAAAAATAAAAATCTGCCTGTGTCTCTATGGGAATTTAACATAGGGGTGTCCTGACTTATGCACCCTGTATTTTAAGGAAGAACATTTATTTATTTAGGATACATATTCATTCACAAAGAAAAATGGTTTCCTTAAAGGTTGGACTTCTCCTTTTTTTTTTTTTTTTTAATTAAGGCATTAAGATCAATTTCCAAAAGATGATATATATATATATTTTTTTTATCTTTTTAGGAAACTTTAGCATGGGTGTCTAAACTTATGCATAGCACTGTATATCCTTCACATTAATTTATTGAAATTTATTTTTCTTTAGGCTCTTTACCAACAGCCTCATGGCCAAATTTAATTTGAAGGGCAAGGGGAAAAGGGGGAAGCGCCCTTTAGAGGGTACAAAGGTTTATAGAGCAATACAAGGTAAGCCCAAGTTTCATGTTGACCAGTCTATAAATAATAACTTTGGACAAAACATTTCCTTCCCTTCTGACTTTAAAAAAAAAAAAAAAAAAAAAAAAAAAAAAAAAAAGCCAATTATCTATCTTGATAGATAGACTATTCATGCACAAGAGGTGTTACAGCATTAAGAAAGAAACAAAAGCAAAGTTGAAAGTAAAAGATGGTAAATAGTCACAATTCTCAAAATATTATTCTCCTCTCATGGCACAAAGGTGAGTCATTGTTACAAGAATGACTTCCTGTGGCGGTCCTTATTACATTGAAGCTGAAGCAGCCTCCAACTGAACAGTCTGCTCTCTGACAAGTAGAACATGTAGTGGATGTTGTATTATCCAGAATATAAAACACTTTTTGTGCAAAACTTTTCTCAATAATAATTTCTATGGAGTCCAATGTGTTTCCAAGCACAGAACCAGCTTTTGTAAATTGCACTAAGCACAACAGGCTGATTAAAACACTGTTAACATTCTAATGCACACATTAAACAATGTAAGCTTTCTCAAAAAGTACAGTCTGCTTGGTCTTGTAGACAGCCTAATTGTTACAGTTAACAGTTGTGGGAGATGGCTTTGCATTAATCCAGTATTGGTAGTGGATGCACAGGAAATATATTTTTGCTTACACATGTGGGGACTTGACTGTATGACTGCAGATTGCCTTTGAATATATTTAAGTCATTTATCTATTTCTGCTTGTGCAGAGGGGATCATGAAATTCGATAAAGCAGCCACTGAGGAGTTCATCAAGGGGAGCGTGTCTGAGCACCTCAAACATGCGCCACAGAGAACAGGAGGTAGAGGATTTTCAATGCCCTGATGAGCCTAGTAGTCCAATACACTTTGTTTGATGCTGTTCAATGCATATTGTTTTTTTTTTTTTTAATAAAGTTTGAAAAAGCGATATTGAATTGTGATTTATTTGAATGTGTATAACTATACTGTTGTATGTATGTATGTAGTCCCATGTTTCCCAGAGGGTGGAGGACATGTTTTCTGTGCCAGTTAATTTTCCTGTAGCTTAGTTTGACTTAGCAGTTAGTTTGAACTGGAAATGCATTACACCTTTGTATGCGTCTCAAGTTATCACCTGCTGCTGAGACAATCAAATGGAGTTTTTGGAAAATGATCTAGTCCTATTTCAGAAGGTGGCATACTGTTCAAGATCATTTCCAAAAACTCCATTTGATTGTCTCAGCAGCAGGTGATAAGCATACAAAGGTGTAATGCATTTCCAGTTCAAACTGCTGAGCCAAACAAAGGTACAGGAAAATGAATACATGATACAGAAAACATGTCATCCACCCTCTTGAAACATAGGACTACATAGAAGTTGTATAAAAATGACGTGTTAAGTCAAAATTTTATGTTGAAAAGATGTCCACAAACGACCACTTTTGGACTATAAATAGCCCTTACATGGAGGTCCCACCGACGTCAACATTAGACGTGCGGTAGACGTCGAAAAAAGACGTCGCCTGGCGTTACAAAACAACCCCATCAATGGACGGAAATTGGATGTCCAAAAATGACATGGAAAAGACGTCACTACGACGTCACATTGCACAGTGGGTTGGTCTATCAGCGTGATTCCACCTATCCCACCTTCACTAACTTTAAATTAATCGACAACGAATTGTGACTACCTGGTAAAACGGGACATCTGGTGATTCTATCCCTAACCCTTTAGGTGCTGAGGCCATTGTTTTAGATTGCAAGTTCACGTTTTGTTAGCCTATCTTTCCATTACGGCCGCCATGCTGAGACTAGACATGCAAATGCCTCTTATCCAACTGCAATCTAATGACAGAGACGCACATTTTGAAAGAGGACAGATAGCCAGTTAGGATGTATTTTCAATGTCCGGTAGTCCTCAAATAACATTCTCGTCCCTTCTCGTCTTGTTAACGAAGAGGCTGCATAAGTTTTGTCATACTTTTTATCATCAGATATTAGTTTTAGCTCGTCAACGTCTCATCTTCTTCACAGAAAAAAATGTTCGTTAACAAATATTTTTCGTCGTTGTCTTCGTTGACGAAATTAACACAGTCATCGATAAATTTTAGGACACAATAATTAACTTACCGAGTTCATATAGCAAGAACTGCCGTCATCCATCAGCCGTCATCCTCCATCCGACCTAGTAGACATCAAATCAGAGGAAGGGTGACTGAATGAATGGACTATTCTGTAGTATAACATTTATGGCTGTGAGTGTTCTTAAGCAGTGTCCCCAAGTGGGAGGAAGTAATAGTCAACTTCTATTTTCAGGAATGCTGTCCCTTTAAGACGGAAGGCATGCATACACTGTATAGTGTTATTTGCTTTAAAGCTTGTGAATATTGCAGATGACCAAAGACTTCAATTTTAGGGAATGAAGCAACAGCAGATCCTGTCTGTCCTTCAGTAACAATTTGATTCATAAAAATGACCAACATCATTTCTTCACCATAATGCAGTTTTGATTTAACACATCTCCATCCTTCAGTGAAACATCAGACCTAGTAGACATTAAATTAGAGGATATTTATGAATGTGAGTGTTCTTAACCAGTGTCCCCAGGTAGGAGGAAGTAATAGTCAACTTCTATTTGTTTTGTTTACAAAGAATATTTCATCTTTATTGTAGATTACTGGGGTAATTAAGAACTCACATCATAAGATTAAACAGCAACAAAAATGACATTCATTAAATTACAATATTGTGTGGACACAGAGGCTTTGAAAGCTTTCTTTTTGCATTAAATGGTTCATAATTGGTGATTGTTTATGTCTACTGAAAAGTCTTACCAACATTTTACATACAGCACAATAGGGCACAGAAATATTTTGGATAGGCAACAGGCCTCTAGCTAATAAATAAAGTAAAAATGTGAAAGCTACTTTCTGGTTCTATGGAAGATGTACATGAATTGACAAAGTACAACAGATTAAGTGATTTCAAAGATTTGAGCTTTTCATTCTACTTTCTTTTTCCATTCCCTTACATAATCCTGAGATAGAAGATATTTACATCTTTTTAACCACATTTTTGAATCTACTGTAAATCAGGGGTTTCCAAAGACAACAACAGCAGACCTCCCTTCTGCAAGTGTATATGACGGCATTAGGTTCAGGTTCCTTTGTAAAAACAAAACAAAAACAAAACATGAAAACACGCAGACCAATACAATTTCAGTTGGATAAAATGACTGAAGATGACTGGTAGATATATGTGCTTCTCTACAGTATGACAGGAAGAATTATGAACAGGAGACTGGGTGTACAGTAAAAAATAATTAAATTAAATAAAACCATGGACCCGCATTACATTAAGAACTGGTCATAGCATGGAGAGCTAGAGTCTTTGAAGTGGTTGTAGGGGTCCATTCTGCTTAGAACTGCCAGGCAGAGCCAGCAGAAAAACTGCTTGCAGGAGGAGCAGGTCATCTTGTTGCAGCCATGTACCTTCTAAAAAAAGAAAAATGTAAAGATGGAGCACAAAATGCAGTTTTGAAAAGTTCTACATAACAAGAAATATAATTTACTGGACTTTTTCAGAGATTACCTTTAATGTAGTTTAATATAGTTGTTTGTGAATGTAAAAGGCCTGGCCTGCAGTGTTTCAAAATCAGTACGTGAGTTATTATGAGCACTTAGTCCACAGGAGTTACTGTCTTCCAAATTAATTTATTGTTACCTGCACGCTCTATTAAGGAGTGTCACATAAAACATAACCCTAGTCCTGTGCACGTTTTTGCATTGGAAAAACATCAGACAGGGGCAGTGGTATGGGGGGGGGGATGCAAGGTTATGAAACGCAAGTTGCACTTATTTTAATTTGAGTGCCGCACTTTTAGAATACTATTTAACACGTGAGACACAAGTATGAAACGCATTTGTCAAGTGCTGGAAAAGCAGTGCAGTGGAATGTAGAAACCTGTAAAGAACTCTCGCTGGATGTTTTATACTTCATGTTTACATGATGGTGACGGACTGAAAGCTGCAATACAAAAGCATTTACTGTTTGCTGTGAAAAGTTAAAGGCTGGGACACACCAAGCCGACTTCAAAGAACTAGCAGCGATGAAATTCAGTCACTCAGTGTGAGACAGAGCCGCTTTGCTGCACAAACTACCATGTGTTGTGTGCTTTCAAGTGTGGTTTCGGTAACTTACATTGACAGAGAACTTTCAGTTTTATGGATCTTTACTATTCAAATATTTTTATTGATTTTTATTATTACTACTTAACTTACATATTTCACACCAAAACACAACTACAAACATGTACACACCCTTTGAGAAAGGAGAAAAAAAGGGGGGTCAATTATGATAAATTATGAAATAGTGGCCCATGACAATTCAATATAAGATAAAAAGGGCTGCCAGACCCTATAAAACTTTCCAGAGGAGCCTCGATTAGTATACTTGAGATGCTCAAGATAAGACATCACTACTACCCAGTATTTGTGAGATGGTGGCCTTGCCTTCTTCCAACTGAGAAGAATCAGGCATCTAGCCAATAGTGAGGAAAAGGCAAATATTTCTAGTTGATTAGCGGATAAATGAATTTCTTCTGGTACTATGCCGAAAATGGATGTCAAGGGATTAGGGTCCAATATCTTTGTTACATATAGATGAAAATGTTCTGAAGATGTCGATCCAAAAACCTTTTAATCTTGGGCATCCCCAGAACATATGACTTAAGTCTACTGGTTCCAAACCACATCTGGGGCAAGATGAGTCTGACCCTGGATACATTTTAGCCAGCTTGCTCCTAGACAGATGGAGCCTATGAAGCACCTTAAATTGTAAAAGTCCATGTCTGATACATACAGAAGAAGAGTGTACCCTACTGTAATTCTTTTGTGGACTGCCAAGCTGTATCTGATATCTCTATTCCCAGTTCCTCCTTCCACTGCCTCCTTATATGATCTAGAGATGGGGAGGTGGTTTTTTGAATAATCTCATATAGAATGGACATTATACCCCTTTGAAAAGGGTCCATATTTAACAACTCATCTACCCAGGCCCCTTCTGGTTGATTCAAAGAAGGAGAGAAATGTTTTTTAATGAAGCTACGGACCTGTAAGTATCTAAAAAAATATACTGAGGGATCTCAAAGTCTGTTCTTAACTGTTGGAATAAAATAAATGTACCATCTTTGAAAAGGTCCGTAACACAGCTAATTCCGTTTCTGGTTCCTCCATTGCTTCCACTCTGGGATGCTCAATGGCACTGCGTAACTCTGTCTGGAGCTGGTCAATTTAGCTGCAGAGTTCATTTGATTGAGCAATGACCTTTTCTTCAATTTTTAAAGTCAAGTTCTCTTTCACTGAATGAATTGCTTGAAAAACCATGCTGTTGTCACTTCCTGAAACTGTTTCTTTCTTTGAAGCCACATGCAGTTCGGAGCTAGTGTTAGCATGATGGCTAATAGCAGATTCTACCTTTCTGCGATTGCTCAAACTTTGTTTAGACAACAGGACACTGACTGTTAAGCACTTAATATCCAATAAAGGCAGCTGTATTGCAATAATGCATATAAATAAGAACGATATAAACAAAATTTTAAGTTCCTCGTGAGGAGCTCAGAAACACTTCATCTTCACAGGGTGCCGCTCCAACCAGAAGCCTGGACGCCGACATCTTTCATATTACTTTGGTCACTATGGTTACCTGTAAGGAATACGGACTTGATTCCCGCTGCACATTCATACAGACAGTATTCGAGATGTTTCTGTTAGCTGCTGTGTGAATGGGACATTGCGAGACTCACACCTGTAAGTAAATGTGGTTGTAAGACCCAAAAACTGACAGTATGAATGTAGCCTGTAAGTCACCAAAACCACACATGAAAGCACGCAAAACACACGGTAGATGCGCGTTTGTGCAGCAGAGCAGCTCTCTCTCACACTGAATGATATGAAGGAACACATCAAGAAGTGTCTTTCTGCATTGCAAATGAGATTTCTTTCATGCATACAAAATATTTTTAATGTGGGACAGTGTTACTGACTGAGAAAGACGTTTTACAGCATTTTTGTGCATGCATTCTCTTCATGTGCTTAGAAGCACTAGCACACTGTTAGTGTTCATAGAAGCTCTAAAATAATCATTCTGTGCATTGAAGCTCTAACATAAAGTGATGTGCTTAAAACATCTAACACAATGGTTCTCACAGTGATTTGGAGTGGTATTATTGAATGAATGAAATGCATTTGTCTGTGGCTCACTCCATCTTGAACAGCACTCACGGAAAGCGCCGTGAGTGCAAACGCTGTTTAGGCTCTTACATTAGGTCATAACAGATCAAAGGACTACTCCACAACAAAAATATTTGTCTACAATTTGTTACTGTTGACATTGTCAATAATGTTGACTAATCGTTTCAGCTCTATCGCTTTATCATTTTGAATCAGTTGTCTAATGCAAAGTAAATTAGTTGCATAAAATAGTTTCTCAGACATACAAAGAAAGATTTGAAAGAAAAATAAAACAAGTCAAAAACATCTTTCTAGATTTGATGCAGAGGCCAGAAACATTTTTCAGACAGAATACAAGAACACGAGCTGAGTTAACAACCTCTAAATCTAACTCTGGAAGTTTGACAAATTCAATTGCTCAGAATGGATTACTGTGGACTGTATGCTAATAAGAGGCTTGTGATAAGTGGAAAAAAAACGGTCAGAGATTGCCTGAATGAGGTGGTCTCAGCTCGACTGAAACAAACTCTGGAACAGTTCGGTTGTAGTGAGAAAGCAATCTAATCCAATGGACCAACGAACCAGGCTATATAAATATAATTGAGGCTATATAAATCCAAATGAACTGAACAAGATTGACTCGAGCAAGACCTCAATAAATGCATGTGTCACCTGATCCACAGATGCACTGATTCCTTTTTGCATGAGCAATTTATGATATACTAATGCAGAACATTTTTATTTGCAAACATGTCTGTATTTGTACAAATCGCTGCACAATCATTTAATCCTGAATTCCACAGACTCAAATTGAAAGGCATTTGTTTGTGGATTGTAAGATACATGCATAAAATTGATCCAGTACATGGATAATTGTGCGTGCATCTATTAATCGTTTTGAGTCTAATATCATCCCATATTTTCCTGCCTGTTTCCCTTAACAGACATAGCTGGCTGTTTTTGTAAATTCTGTGTTTGTAACATAAACTTTGTATGTATTTGACAGTTTAAGCAGTAAGACATGAAAGAGAACTTAGTTTAATACTCATATGCCGGTTCTGTAAAAGTAGGCAGGGAATTAAAGGGACATGCACACAGCGTTTTTCTGCTTTTACTCAAAACTGGCGTTTTCAAAATTAATTTTTAATTATTTTTATTTATTTTATTTTTTTTAATTAATTATTTTGAGCTAAAACTTCACATACACATTCTGGGGACACCTGAGACTTATATAACATATTGTAAAAAGGGACATAATAGGTCTCCTTTCAGGTTAAACTTTTTGAAAAGACTTTTTAAAATATTTTAATTGGGTCTTTCTAAAAAAAGTATTATTCCTTTATTTACAAGCTTTTTCTAACATTTTACCCAAAGATCGTAAGCAATAAAAATAAGAAGTCTGTTTGCAGTCTTGTTTTAGTAGATGCTGACCTGTATGTTAGCACCACAGGAAGGGCACCTTTTACAGTTTTCCTTCAGCCAATCTTCGCTTAATAACTCCTCCGTTGCTCTTTGGATCAGCAGCTTTTCATTTTCTTCCCGTTGTATTTCGAGTAGTTCATTCTCCTCTTTTTCTGCAGCATCTTTCAACATGCGAAGCTCATCTGTTAAAGGAATGCATACCTTTTGTACTGTTCAGATTTTAACTGCGCGCACACACACACACAAACACACACATACATACAGTTGGTGGTGAGATATTATATATATATATATATATATATATATATATATATATATATATACACCGAGCCCTAACGTTGTTTTTAAATATGGCGCTGTAGTACTATAGGTTTATGATTAAAAATGAAAATGTGAACAAAAAAAAAAAAAAAAATTAAATGTGTTATTATAACTAAAATATGAAAATAAAAACAGTAATAATAGATTATGACAGAATTTTTACGACCCTGTCCGTCAAAATGACAGACAATGTTACAGTCTAGCGCAACCTCTGATATATATACACCTTTTTTATGTTTTGATACCATATGAAAGCTGGGTTCCCTCTGAGCCCTTTCCAAAACGTTTTTTTTTTTTTTTTTAATAATTTTATGGCTGATAGTGATGGTTTTCAAGAATGAAATTTTGAGAAAAATGGGTTTAAAGTGAGACAGGTTTCACTTTCACTTCAAGGGTTTAATGAGAACTGTCAGGAGTGCTATACTGCATCATTACACATACAGACTAACGTTACACTGAAGAGGACAGTTTTTTTACTGTTTATCATGGGCATATTCTCTGAACTTTTGATTACCCCTTGTGTGTTTAGATGGCATGAAATAATGTACCTTGTAGTCAGAGGTTGCGTTAGACTTTAACATTGTCCGTCAATTTGACGGACAGGGCCGTAAAATTCTGTCACAATCTATTATTACCTGTCATTTTAATTTTTTATATTTTAATTATAATAGCACATTTAATTTCCTTTTTTTTGCTTCACATGTTTATTTTTTATTACACTGACCAAAATTACAAACTCAACACTTTTGTTTTCGCCCCCATTTTTCATGAGCTGAACTCAAAGATCTAATACTTTTTCTATGTACACAAAAGGTCCTTAAACCAGTCAGTATCTGGTGTGACAACCATTTGCCTCACGATCTCGTCATGGTATCTCATTTACATTCGTTGATCAGGTTGTTGATTGTGGCCTGTGGAATGTTGGTCCCAATGGCTGTGCGAATATTGGCACTGGAACCATATACGCCATCCAAACATGGGGTGACATGTCCGAGTATGCCCATGCAAGAACTGGGATGTTTTCATTTCAGGAGTTGTGTACAGATCTGCAACATGGGGCTGTGCATTATCATGCTGCATCATAGGGTAATGGTCTGTCTGAATGGCAAACTGGCCTGATCTCGTCAGTGAAAACCGGAATAACCCCACCGCCACCATGGGCCACCGATCCAAGAGACATCACAATCTGCTCACTCCAAAGTTCTGCCATCTGGCCTGTACAGTGAAAACTTCATCCGTAAATTCCAGACGCTATTAAATGTGAACATTTGCTCACTCAAGTTGGTTACGACGACAAACTGCAGTCAGGTCAAGACCCCGATGAGGATGATGAGCAGAAATTCTTTGGTTATTCAAACCAATTGTTGCAGCAGCTGTCCGGGTGGCTGGTCTCAGATCATCTTGGAGATGAAGATGCTGGATGTGGAGGTCCTGGGCTGGTGTAGTTACACGTGGTCTGTGGTTGTGAGGCCGGTTGGATGTACTGCCAAATTCTCTGAAACACCTTTGGAGACGGCTTATGGTAGATAAATGATCGTGAGAAGTGCTCACTAACACAGATTTAGACAGATTTATGAACAATATTTAAATAGGCCTTTTGTGTACACAGAAAAAGTCTTAGATCTTTGAGTTCAGCTCATGAAAAATGGGGGCAAAAACAAAAGTGTTGCGTTTATAATTTTGGTCAGTGTATGAACCTACAGGATGATATAGGCTTATGCATTTATTTCGAAGAGAACAGATGAACAGATGAGACCAGGGTTCCCACTCTTTCATTAACACCAGATTCAAAGACTTTTTAAAGCACCATTTATTTTATATCGAGCCCCTATCAAATTCACATGCCAGCATATGTAGCGTCATGAAAGACCTCTTACAGTACTTAACATTTCACTTACACTTAACATTTACATTAAAAATTTCAGAGTAACAAGGTTTTGAATGTGTAAGTTTCATAAACTTTTTGAGCAAACAACTCAAACTGTTTTTTGCTGTAATTCTTGTAAAAGATTTACATTTGAAAGAATTTCTCAATTTTTAAATTAATAAAAAATGATTAAACAGTTGTCACGAATCTGGCCGGTGACCTTCGGTCTGCTTACCACCAGATTTCGCCCTCTCATTATATTCACATTACACAAACTGTTGAACCACACCCCGGACTACGTTCCCCATCTTCCATTGCTCTGATCACATGCATCCAATCAGACACTGTATATAAGCCTTGGACTTCCCCTTCGCCATTTGTCAAGTATTGTATTGTGTTAGCATTCGTACGAAGCCTTGTTAGTTACCCGTGTTCTTGTCTAGTTCCCTGAGTTTTGAATCTACGCCTTATTATCTCGTTTTGTCCTGCCCGCTTCACCCATCTGTCACTACGTAACAGAATACTCGACCACACAAGGATCCAGCAGCTTTTCCCCCGGACACTGGCAAGGTATGGACACTGCAAGACTGTTATTAGCCCTCAAGCAGGGCACGCGATTGCTTGAGGGCTATATTCAAGAGTACTTGGCTACTGCACATTATTCTTATCTGCTGGACTGTGTGCTTATAGACTTTTTCTGCGAGGGCGTTAAAGCCGCTGAAATCACGGCTCATTCACGAGGGTCCACGTTCATCACTCGCTGCATTTATGGACTTTGCTGTGTGTGGGCTCGCCATTCACTGTGGGTGTCGCAGAGGAGGAACATGACAGCGCATTGATGGCGGCCGCAAAGTTTTTTCTACCGCAAACCCCGGGACATTCAAGTTTGCCGATCGTCACTCCAGTGTGCAAAACTGCTTGTGAAATGGTGGCCGCGCCGGAGCACGCTCACTTAATGGCGGTGACAGTGGAGCCCATTCACAAAATGGTGCCCACAACAATGCTCTGTCATGTCACAGCTGCCACTCCTGTGTCATGTCAAGTCAGAGCTGTTGTTCCTGAATCGAGTAAAGTCAAAGCTGTTGTTCCTGTGTCAAGCCAAGTTACAGCTGTTGTTCCTGAGTCAAGCCAAGTTACAGCTGTTGTTCCTGAGTCAAGCAAAATCAGAGCTGTTGTTTCTGAGTCAAGTCAAGTTACAGCTGTTGTTCCTGAGTAAAGTCAAGTTACAGCTGTCGTTCCTAAGTCAAGTAAGGTCAAAGCTGTTGTTCCTGAGTCAAACAAAGTCAAAGCTGTTGTTCCTGAGTCAAGTAAAGTCAAAGCTGTTGCTCCTGAGTCAAGTCCAGTTACATCTGTTGTTCCTGAGTCAAGCAAAATCAAAGCTATTGTTCCTGAGTCAAGCAAGGTCAAAGCTGATGTTCCTGAGCCAAGTAAAGTCACAGCTGGTCATCCAGAGTTAAGTCACGTCATGTCTGATCTCCCAGAGCCTTGTCACGTCTTGTCTGACCTCCCGGAGGCTTGTCACGTCTCGTCTGTCCTCCCAGAGCCTCGCCATGTCTCGTCTGACACTCCAAGGTCTCGACCTACCATGATGGCCAGTGTGTTGGACCCACCACTAATGTCAGTGCAGGCTGCAGGCATCCCAGTGACATCAGCACCCACAAGCCCAATCATTATAGAGATCCTGCCACCCACTGCTGCTCTTCCCCTAATGGCGGTTGCCATTTTGTGTGTGTGGGCTGCACACTCTGCTCCGGAGGTCTCGTCTGTCCATGAGTTTGCTCCAGAGACCTCATCTGTCCATGAGTCTGTGCCAGTGCCCCCGGAGGTGGCAGCTCTGGCTGCAGAACCTCCTAAAGGGGTGGCGTTTCCCTATGCACTCTCAGCCTGTCCTGTCACGGCTATGGAGGCCGTCAACGAACTCTCTGCCTGGCCTGTCACGGCTATTGAGGCCGTCATGATTTATATAAGCAGCACGACACAGCAGTTTATATGTAATATTTATCCAGAAATGGATAAATATTAATTCTGCTGTTAAAAAAAAAAAAAGAAAGAAATAGTGTAGAAGAGTGGTTATTATCTGCAAACAATGGGAAACGTCTCGGTTACAACTGTAACCCTTGTTCCCTGAAGGAGGGAACGGAGACATTACGTCAATACTGACGTATTTGGGGTCTCCCTTGGGAGCCTATCACCTCCGATCTTTAGAAGAAAAGGCCAATGAGAATTGGCGAGTGGAATTTGCATGCCATGCCACACCCCCGTACATACGGGTATACAAGATGGTGGCGTGCATCCACTCAGGTTTTTGCTGAGGAGCCGAAACACCGGCATCTCCAGCGCAGTCCAGGGTTGGGGCAAGAGGGACGTAATGTCTCTGTTCCCTCGTTCAGGGAACAAGGGTTACAGTTGTAACCGAGACGTTCCCCTTCAGTCGTTCTCTATGACGTTACATCAATACTGATGTATTTGAGGTCCCTATGGAAAACGCCACAAGCCTGAACCGTGTTACGTCATTGAGGACAAATGCCAACGGGCAAGCATGTCAGAACAAATGTACTCAATGCGTAACCACCCCAACGCCCTGGGAGCCAGCAGAGGGGGCCCCACAGGGATGCCAAGATTGAAGCACCCATTGGGGGGCGGAGACAGTGACAAAATACATGTCCTGGAAGGTTGAAATATAAAATCCTTTGTCAGGTTAGAGAAACACGATGGAACATCGTGGAGGAAATTAAAAATTTAAGCCACATCTGGAAGGGGGGAAGGAAACCCACTACCAGCACAGTAACGAACTACTCCGCTTAGTTTGAACCGGCGGGCACGGGGAACCACAGGGGAAGGCGCACTGATCCGAATGGAATGGCGCAGCAAGCCGACACCGAGCCGTCCTCCCAAATACCTGAGCATCTGTGTTGACAATCACATGCCTCCGGACCTGCCCAAGGGGCACCCCCGCCCGTAGGAATGCCAGGTCTGACCATGGGCTGAAAAGGAGGCAACACCGACCCGAAATGTGCCACGGTGCCATGCCCATCTCGGGATCCAGCCATGGAGCCAGTGCTGAAGCGGTCTCATATGAAGCAAGCAGAGCGGCGTGACCGCGGCTGCAGCTGCCATATGGCCCAGGAGCCTCTGAAAAATCTTTAGAGGGACCGCCGTGCTGTGTTTGAATAAATTCAGACAGCTGAGCACTGACTGCGCGCGCTCTTCCGTGAGGCGTGCCATCATGCTGACCGAATCCAGCTCCATCCCGAGAAAAGAGGTGCTTTGCACAGGGGAGAGCTTGCTCTTCTCCCAGTTGACCTGAAGCCCCAAAAGACTGAGGTGCTGAAGCACCAGATCCCTGTGCTCGCACAACAGATCTCGTGAGTGAGCTGTTATCAGCCAGTCGTCGAGATAGTTGAGAATGCGGATGCCTTGCTCCCACTGTGGGGCGAGGGCACCCTCCACGAGTTTGGTAAATACGCGGGGAGACAGGGCTAGTCCGAAGGGGACGACTTTGTACTGATATGCCCGACCCTCGAAGGCAAACCGAAGAAACGGTCTGTATCGAGGCAAAATCGAGACATGAAAGTATGCGTCCTTCAGGTCGATGGCTGCGAACCAATCCTGGTGCCGAATGCATGAAATAATGCGTTTCGGGGTTAACATCTTGAACGGCATCTTGCATAGAGACTGATTTAAAACACGGAGATCCAGGATAGGTCGTAACCCACCGTTCTTCTTCGGTACGATGAAATAAGGACTGTAGAATCCCAATTTCATCTCGGCTGGAGGGACAGGCTCGATTGCGTCCTTCGCTAAAAAAAACGCAATCTCCGCACGCAGGACAGAGGCATCTGTGTCCGAATGGACAGATGTGAACAAGATGCCCCTGAACCTGGGTGGACGCCTCGCGAACTGAATCGCATAGCCGAGTCGGACCGTCCGGATCAACCAACGTGACGGGTTGGGCAGCGATAGCCACGCCTCCAACCTGCGTGCTAGTGGGATCAATGGAGGGAGAGATGCACCGACGGTGGGGCAGCCATGGTAAAGGAAGATGACTCAACATGGGAGGCGTCGCATCCCACCGAAGAGTCGGGCTGCAAGGAGCAGCATACATCTTCCATCCCAGACTTCCTTGTTTTTTTAAGTTTAAAACCCGAGTCCGAGTCTGAGGAAGCAGAGCGTCACTCAGAACTTGAATCCGGGGAGAATGACCCAGAGATAGAGAAATTTGCTCTTTTTGTGAATGGGTGGGTACTGCTGACCCGGAGGTCAGCGGCGGCAGCAAGGATACCAGCCCCAGGGGCAGGGGCACAGATGTTGAAGTCTCCCGCAGAGCAATCTCTCCCACGGCCAGCTCGACGCCCTCGCTGAGGAGCCGTAGACTCCTTAGGTGGCGGAGGCGGAGCAGGTGTAGAAGCCACAGGGGGGTGCCCTCGGCGATGGGCAGACGAAGACTTAGCCACAGGCGGCTTGGTGGACTCACGCTGGGGCAAGATGTGCTTAATCGCCTCCGTCTGCTTCTGTACTGCCGAGAACTGCTGGGTAAAGTCCTCGACAGTGTCGCTGAAGAGGCCGGCCTGGGAGATGGGCGCGTCGAGAAAGCGAACTTTGTCGGCGTCGGCCATCTGCGCCAGGTTCAGCCAGAGATGGCGCTCCTGGACTACCATAGTAGCCATCACCTGACCAAGGGACCGCGCCGTGACCTTAGTCGCTCGGAGAGCGAAGTCGGTCACCGTGCGCAGCTCCTGCATAACCCCTTTGTCAGGCCTACCCTCGTGCAGCTGTTTTAACGCCTGGGCCTGGTGGACCTGCAGGACGGCCATGGCGAGGCAGCCTGGCCCGCCGCACTATAAGCCTTCGCAGCGAGAGCCGACGAAAGCTTACAGGCTTTGGACGGGAGACGTGGACGATTCTTCCAGGTGGCGGCATTTTGCAGGCACAAGTGCACTGCAACTGCACACTCCACCTGGGGAACATCCGCGTACCCCCTAGCTGCCCCGTCCTTGAGGGTAGTGAGGAGGGAAGAACCCGGACGTGTACAGGCGCTGTAAGGCACTTACCACGTCCTAGTGAGCTCTTCATGGACCTCCGGGAAGAAAGGAACAGGGGCCGGACGCGGGTGATTTGAGTCGTGTCGGGATCCCAAGAACCAAACATCCCGCCGCGAGGGCTCGGGGGAAGGCGGCTTGCGCACAACCAACCCGATGCTCTTGGCCGCCCGGAGGAGCATGGCCGCCAGTTCAGCGTCGGCCTCCGACTGAGCAGCCGCCGCAGAGGGGATTCCTCCGCCTCATCTGGCGTAAGCCCCTCCTCTGATACGGCGATAGACATCCGATCTTCCTCTGGAGCGCCGAAGGGGATGCAGGGCTCGCCGCGGGACAAACCGGTGCTTTCCTTCGGCAACTTGACGGGGTGGCGTGACGAGTCGGACTTCCGAGGGGGCTGGCCCGTTGGAGCGTTCCGAACTATAACCGTCAGGTTACCCTTCTTTGATCAGGAACAGTGAGGCTCCGAAGCAGAAATCTGAGTGAGTGGATGCACGCTGCCATCTTATATACCCGTATGTATGGGGGTGTGGCGTGGCATGCAAATTCCACTCGCCAATTCTCATTGGCCTTTTCTTCTAAAGATCGGAGGTGATAGGCTCCCAAGGGAGACCCCAAATACGTCAGTATTGACGTAACGTCTTAGAGAACGACTGAAGGGGAACAATATATTTGCACAGTGTGCGCATGCAAAAAAAAAATCTATTCCAATTTGAAGCTTGTGACAAACGCGCACATTAACCCGATCACTTTATTTAACGTTCATGTAAACACTACATTCAGATTCATTAATCAGAATTAATTCAGTCAGATTGAACCAAAAATTCAAACTTAAAATAAATACCGTTCTGGCACTTTTTAATGTGGCGTGATATATTGTTGTAGCTTCTGTGTACTCGCCTGTGCGTAATCAAATGCATAGCAAAAGAAGTTGTGTTTCGTTTTTGTTCTGGATCCAGTGCTCTGCTGCTACACTGGAGCGCACAGGGGTGGGAATTACAGTTACAATTTACAATAGATCATCATCAATGTAATCTGTCAAAGTGACGGACGGCCTTCAGATTTTTAAATCACTGATGAAAAATTCCATCAACGACGGACAATTTTTGGTTAACGTGACATCTGCTTGTAGTTTACATTTAGAAAAGCGAGCGCACTGTGCATATAACAGACTGTCAACGGACTTCTCCTCCTAAGTAACTTCTTCTGGGGAACAATTCCACTCATTCTCTAGTATAGGAGAGGAAGAATTGTATAAACATGTTAAATAATCTATCTAACCAACAACATTTATGCTAGACCCTATTCCATCTAAACTACTAAAAGAGGTGCTTCCAGATGTCATAGGTCCTCTTCTGAATATTATTAATTCGTCATTGTCATTAGGATATGTCCCCAAAAACCTCAAACTGGCTGCTATTAAGCCTCTCATTAAAAAAAAAAAAACACAACTTGACCCCAGCAATTAATTAATTACAGACTCGAATCTTCCTTTTTCTGTCAAAGATACTAGAAAAGGTAGTATCCTCACGTTCCTT
Organism: Labeo rohita; assembly: GCF_022985175.1. Classification (NCBI taxonomy): domain Eukaryota; kingdom Metazoa; phylum Chordata; class Actinopteri; order Cypriniformes; family Cyprinidae; genus Labeo; species Labeo rohita. Next base: position 10,949,070 of record NC_066883.1, read on the forward strand.
CCTACAGAAAAGTGGTCTATGTGAGAATTTCCAGTCAGGTTTTAGACTGTATCATAGTACTGAGACTGCTATTATTAGAGTTACAAATCATGGTTGTATCTCTCTGTTAGTGCTGCTGGATTTTAGTGCTGCGTTTGACACTGTTGACCACAACGTTATTTTGAACAGACTTGAAAATGATGTTGGCATTAGTGGTAGTGCATTGGCATGGTTCAAATCGTATGTATCCAGCAATTCATGGCAGTGAATGAAGAGGCATCATATTGATCACAAGTGCAGTATGGAGTACCCCAAAGCTCAGTACTAGGGCCATTACCTTTTACACTTTACATGTTACCCTTGGGAGATATCATCAGGAAACATGGTGTTAGCTTTTTTAAACGGATTGTGTAGTTGTTTGTTAAGGGTGTCTGATCTTCTTTGCATGTTCACCTTGCAAAGACTGGTTCGGTACTTCTGCAGCAATGTAGGGTGATTTTTAAATGATTTTTGAAATTGAGGGAGAAAATATGATTGGAGTTTTTCAACATACCCTAACTGTCTTGAACTAGAATGCACAAAGTTTAGGCAGAACGAGACAAGATGAGCGTTTGTGGTTTAAAAGTCTTTAAATAGTATTTTTAATGAAAATAACAGATCGTTTCGCTAGATAATACCCTTCTTCCTTGGCTGGGATCGTTAACAATCGCATTTGGGATCGTTTGAAGCAGCATTTTAAACTGCATTTTAGAAGTTCAAACTCTGGGCACCGTAGCAGTCCATTATATGGAGAAAAATCCGGAAATGTTTTCCTCAAAAAAACATAATTCCTTTACGACTGAAGAAAGAAAGACATGAACATCTTGGATGACAAGGGGTGAGTACATTATATGTGAATCTTTGTTTTGGAAGTGGACTTTTCCTTTAAAAGCACTATATATAAAGGTGACTTGACTTGACTATTAAGGGTATGTAAACTTTTGATTGGAGTCAATTTTAGAATTTCAGTTACTATTTTGTATTGTGGAGTGTATATAAACATCTGTTATGTGAAATAGCTTATTCAGGACAGTACTAAGTAAAAAAAAATATATATGCAATTTTCATGATCCCTCTTATTTTGTTAACATTATTAACATTTTACATATGCTGCAAGGCGTATGTAAACTTATGAGCACAACTGTATATATATCTTTATGCACAGCATAAATGAGTACACCCCCTCTGATTAAATATGAAAAAAATATTTTCTTAATGATCTCTAAAATTTAAATGTATTAAACATATTCTTAATAAAAACAGAGAAATATATGCCATTGATATCTGTAAAATAAGTAACTTTTGTTTAAATGAGCAATTGCAGAAATGAGTACACCCTCGATTTATTTCAACAAAGTGTAAAATTCTAGTACTTAATATGTCCTCCATAACTGTAAGTACACTGCTCTAAGACATCTTGCCACTGAGTGTGTAAGTTCATGACAAACTTGCACATCTGTCCTGTTTAACTCCTGGAGGATGACCTCCTTAATTCCCTGGTCTTTATTGGGAAGTGTTGCTCAGCTCGTCTCTACATAATCCACCACAGGTGCTCAAGAGTGTTAAGACTGGGTGAAATACATGTCTACTGAAGGATTTTTACCTTGGAAGAATGAATATCTTCATTTCCATGTTGAAAAAATGCCCAATAATGCAGAGAATGAGAAGAGGGTAGTATCTTCAGTGTCAGTTTTTTGTATTACATCACACAGTGGTGTGTGAATTCATGACAGCACTGATAAAACTCCCTCAACCTTTATCACCCATACACCCTTATATAAACGTTTACTACCACTGAACATCACTGTAGGAACCAGGCACTTCTCACTGTACTCCTCCTCTAGCAACACCATAACATTTTGGATGCTGTAAGATCCAAAATTATTGACTTGGTCTCATGAGACCAGAGTATGGATTCCTAGAAGTCTATATTTTGTAAATATGCTAAATGAGTTTATTGTGCTTTGGCTACAGTAGGTAGTTCTGTGTGGATAAATAACCACGTATGTCACTTCTGCAGGCTGCATATTACTCTGAGATAAAGTGTCACTCTTTTCATAGCTTTTGCTGGCTCTGAGACACTTTCTTGGTGTTTCTCCTGCTCTTTTTCTAGCAAAAACTCACTCATCACTAAATGAAAGCTTCAAGTGAAGACCTAATCACTTCAGGAGCCTTTTCACAAGTACACAAGTACAAGTACAAGTACAAGTACAAGTACAAGTACACAGAACACGCTACAGGCTAACACCAATCAGCAAACCTGAAGAGAGAGAGCGCAACTTATATACTAAACAGGGAAACCACATGACAAAACAAACCAATGAGAGCAGACACAAGTAACCAAGGAACCAATCAGAATATAGCACACAGACAAGGGTGACACATGACCATATAACATGAGAGGCAACATAGTCGTAACAGAAAGAAAGAATAGAACTTTTTATTAATACTTTAATTGTAACATTGTAACTACAGTTTTAAAATTTGGGGTCAGTAAATTTTTATTCATTCTTTTTGAAAAAAAAAAAAAATTGAATACTTTAATTCAGAAAGTGACAGTAAAGACTGTTAGAAAAATTTTCTATCGTAAATAAATGCTGATCTTTTTAACTTTTTATTAATCAAAGTATTGTGAATAGATATTAAACTATATATAAAAATAGAAATTATTTTAAAACGGAATATTATTTCACAATATTGCAGTATTAGTCTGCATTTTTGACCAATTAAATACAACCTTGATGAGCCTAAAAGCCTTGCTTAAAAAACATTAAAAGCCTTACTGTTCCCAAACTTTTGAATATATATATATATATATATATATATATATATATTATATTATATTATATTATATTATATTATATTATATTATATAATATAATATAATATAATATATATATATATATATATATATATATATATATATATATATATATATATATATATACACATACATATACAGTGGGTACGGAGAGTACTCAGACCCCCTTCAATTTTTCACTCTTTGTTATATTGCAGCCATTTGCTAAAATCATTTAAAGTTCATTTTTTTTCCTCATTAATGTACACACAGCACCCCATATTGACAGAAAAACACAGAATTGATGACATTTTTGCAGATTTATTAAAAAAGAAAAACTGAAATATCACATGGTCCTAAGTATTCAGACCCTTTGCTCAGTATTTAGTAGAAGCACCCTTTTGATCTAATACAGCCATGAGTCTTCTTGGGAAAGATGCAACAAGTTTTTCACATCTGGATTTGGGGATCCTCTGCCATTCCTCCTTGCAGATCCTCTCCAGTTCTGTCAGGTTGGATGGTAAACGTTGGTGGACAGCCATTTTTAGGTCACTCCAGAGATGCTCAATTGGGTTTAAGTCAGGGCTCTGGCTGGGCCATTCAAGAACAGGCACGGAGTTGTTGTGAAGCCACTCCTTCATTATTTTAGCTGTGTGCTTAGGGGCATTGTCTTGTTGGAAAGTAAACCTTCGGCCCAGTCTGAGGTCCTGAGCACTCTGGAGAAGGTTTTCGTCCAGGATATCCCTGTACTTGGCCGCATTCATCTTTCCCTCAATTGCAACCAGTCGTCCTGTCCCTGCAGCTGAAAAACACCCCCACAGCATGATGCTGCCACCACCATGCTTCACTGTTGGGACTGTATTGGACAGGTGATGAGCAGTGCCTGATTTTCTCCACACATACCGCTTAGAATTAAGGCCAAAAAGTTCTATCTTCGTCTCATCAGACCAGAGAATCTTATTTGTTACCATCTTGGAGTCCTTCAGGTGTTTTTTTTAGCAAACTCCATGCGGGCTTTCATGTGTCTTGCACTGAGGAGAGGCTTCCGTCGGGCCACTCTGCCATAAAGCCCCGACTGGTGGAGGGCTGCAGTGATGGTTGACTTTCTACAACTTTCTCCCATCTCCCGACTGCATCTCTGGAGCTCAGCCACAGTGATCTTTGGGTTCTTCTTTACCTCTCTCACCAAGGCTCTTCTCCCCCGATAGCTCAGTTTGGCCGGATGGCCAGCTCTAGGAAGGGTTCTGGTCGTCCCAAACGTCTTCCATTTAAGGATTATGGAGGCCACTGTGCTCTTAGGAACCTTAAGTGCAGCAGAAATTTTTTTGTAACCTTGGCCAGATCTGTGCCTTGCCACAATTCTGTCTCTGAGCTCTTCAGGCAGTTCCTTTGACCTCATGATTCTCATTTGCTCTGACATGCACTGTGAGCTGTAAGGTCTTATATAGACAGGTGTGTGGCTTTCCTAATCAAGTCCAATCAGTATAATCAAACACAGCTGGACTCAAATGAAGGTGTAGAACCATCTCAAGGATGATCAGAAGGAATGGACAGCACCTGAGTTAAATATATGAGTGTCACAGCAAAGGGTCTGAATACTTAGGACCATGTGATATTTCAGTTTTTCTTTTTTAATAAATCTGCAAAAATGTCAACAATTCTGTGTTTTTCTGTCAATATGGGGTGCTGTGTGTACATTAATGAGGAAAAAAAATGAACTTAAATGATTTTAGCAAATGGCTGCAATATAACAAAGAGTGAAAATTTAAGGGGGTCTGAATACTTTCCGTACCCACTGTATATATATATATATATATATATATAAAATCCATTATAGAGGGTCATATCATTTGTGTAGGCTACAATGAAGGAAAAAAAACAAAAAACAAAAAAAAAAAAAAAAAAAAAAAAAAAAAAAAAATCACATTATCTTTTTTTTTTTTAATCTATTCAGTATCTGTGTTTAAGAATGACAGCTTTTTTTTTATTATAACCGTGTACACAAAGCACATCAAGACTGCAATATCAAAGACAAACAATTGGCAAAAAAATGGAAGTAAATGGATTGTTGAAAACTATGAAGGATTGTGCCAGAAGATGACAGAACTATTGCAGGAAACTGGTATAAAAATGAAATTAAATAAAAATCAACATTCACTATTAAGACCACAAAAACCGACCACAGATATTTTCACAAAGCCAACATCCATGAAAGAGCTGCAAGTACTATAATGACAGACCAGTACTAAAAAAAAAAAAAAAAAAAAAAAGAAAAAAAAGAAAAAAGAGAGATTGGCAGATGGCCCTCTCTTCGCTAAGTTTAATGTGCTAGAGTGATGGAAAGAGTGGTTCAGGGTTCATGCAAGGAATCTGACTGAACTGAAGGAAGCGTAATCACCCTTGGAGAGAAGCGCTATGGCAAGCTAAATACCATGCCAGTCTCCTGAGCCTCAGAGTTTGTGTTTAAGACTCTTGAAAAAACTGGTTCTATTTGCAGATGATAAAATTTGTCGAATGTTAGGTGTAGCCCAACCTGCAGCTCTACAAATGTCTGTTAGAGACGCCCCATTCATCATGGCTGCTAAAGCTGCGTCGCCCCTGGTAGAGTGGGCTCTTACTCCTAAAGGGCAGGGTAGACCTCTGGCCTATTAGGGTGTTCAGATCGCATCCAACAATACAGTGGAAGATCCTCTGTTTGGGAACAGCGTTCCCCTTCTGCTGTCCCTCAAAACAGACAAAGAGCTGTTCAGACTGAAATTCTGTTTATGTTCGATATAAATGCGTAGGGCATGTACTGGGCATCACAAAGACAGGTTGGAGTCCCCTTCCTGGAAGGGGATAGCTTGCAAGGTCACCACTTGACCTCTGAAGGGAGTGGTGGGTACCTTGGGCATGTATCCAGGCCCTAATTCTAGGCATGAATTGTTAACAGAAAGGCCATGAATGTCGTCCACCCTTTTAAAAGAGGTGAGCGCAGTCAGGAGGGCAGTCTTTATAGAAAGGGCTCAAAGATCGACTGAAGTGGCTCAAATGGATCTCTCTGTAGGGCCTGAAGGACCAGAAACAGATCCCAAGAGGGGATGAGGTGCAGCCTGGGCAGATTCAACCTCCAGGCGCCTCTGAGGAATCTAATAACTAAATTCTGATTCTCCACTGATCTGCCTTCCATTGTGTCATGGTTTGCTGAAATCGCAGCCACATAGTGTTGAAGCAGAAAGGTGCCCATTCAGGCTTCCTTGAAGGAAGGATAGCAACGATTCCATGCGATCTCCATGGGTCTTTTCTTTGGGAAGAACACCAAATCACAAAAATGTGACATTTCAGGTTGTATAGCCACCTAGAAGAGGAGGCTCTGGCCTGCGTGAGGATGTTAACCACCACGGGTGCAAGGTCTTTGAAGTTCTCTTGGTCATGTCCAGGGACCATAGATAGAGGCTCCAGAGATCTCGGTGTGGGTGCCAGATTGTGCCCTTCCCCTGGAAGAGGAGATTTCTCCTCAGAGTAATGCGTCAGGGAGGAGCTGACGACAAGAGTACAAGCTCAGGGTCCTGCTGGGCTGTTCCCTGTCCTGCCTGACTGAGGGAAACGCATACTTGTTTAGATCCCTGGGCCAGCTGTGTGCCAGTGCATCTGTACCGAGGCGAAACACCATAGCTCAGTGTTTCCCAACCACTGTGCCATTACAGATTGTCGGATGTGCCTTGAAAAATTATCAAAAACTTCCAATATCTATTATATTTCGTTATTATTATTTTAAATCAGTGCTATTGGTTATTAATATGTCTGTTTCTGGGTTTTACAAATATTTAACAATCTGTAAAATGATGAAAACGTAGTACGATTAATTTACTGCCTTAGATGTGGCTGCTTGAATGAAGGACAAGACACAGATCTCGGTCATTCACCAAAAAAATCTGTCAAAAAAAACCTTGTTAACTACATTTGAGAATGATTTTCATAAAATGTTAATTGCTAGTGTCTGATCATATATAAAGCCAAAACACCAACTATGACAAAACATTTTAATACTGGGAAAAAAACCCCAACAACTTTATATCACATTTCTATCTTTTTTTTGTGTGTGTTTGTTTTTAGTGTTTAGTGGTGTACTGTGGGATTTTTTTTTACTTATCAAAACTGTGCTGTGGCAGAAAAAAGGTTGGGAAACACTGCCATAACTAACAGTGAGTGGATTCTGGTGAGGCAAACAGATCTACTTGTGCCTGGCCGAATCGACTCCAAATCAGCTGGACCGTCTGAGGGTGGAGCCTTCACTTGTCCTGAAGCGAAACTTGTTGTGAGAGAGAATCTGCTACACAATTGAGTTTGCCCAGGATGTGAGTGGCACGCAAAGACTTGAGTCTGTGCTGGCTCCAAAGTAGGAGATGGCGGGCAAGTTGCATGTGAAGGAAGCGAACTGATGGTTGATGTACGCTGCAGTCGTGTTGTCTGTTGTTGTTGACCAACAAATGTTTGCCTTGAATCAGATGTCGGAACCCCTTCAAGTCCAAAAACACTGTCAGCAACTCCAGGCAACTGATATGCCAATGTGGCCGAGGGCCTGTCCAGACCCCTGAGGCTGCATGACCATTGCATATGGTGCCCCAGCCCATCCTGGAGGCATCTGTCACGATCACAATGCTTCTGGACACTTGTTCTAAGAGGACTCCCCGTAAAAACAAAATGTCTTCCCAGGGACTGAAGGTTCTGTGACAGTGTGTTCATGTTCACACTATATGTTCCTTGGCACTAGTGTTGTTTTTGGCGGCCTGTTTTAATTTTAGTTTTAGTCTAGTCTTTGTGTGAAGCCGTCATCTTAGTTTTTATTAGTTTTAGTCACGTTCATACTCTTTTTAGTCTAGTCAAGTTTAGTCGACTAAAAGTCGTCATAGTCATGGAATTATCGATGACTATTTTCGTCTAGTTTTAGTCGACGAAAACTGATGATATTTTAGTCTAGTTTTAGTCGACAAAAACTGATGACATTTAGTCTAGTTTTAGACTAAAAATTTTATTGTAGTCTGACAAATGTAGCTACAGTATTTGGCCAACAAGGGATGCTTAGCAGTAGGTTACTTCCAAAATGTTATACATTATATAATACTAGTTACTGTCTTTTAAAAAATTAGTTACCTTACAATATTACTGTCTCTGAATTGTAATGCCTTACACTACTTTTGAGTTACTTTCACCAAAATATCCACAGAAGTACGACTAGGCATTATAAAATACCAAAATGTAGTTTACTGCAGCTCATTATGCATCCAGTGGAGGGTAATGAGGTAGGTCTATATAGCATAAAATTCTAAAATTATATTTAGATAAGCTACCGGTATGTAGGTCTAAATTAACGTTATAGTTTAGGTTAAACACAGATAAGCACAAAATTGTTACATTTTTTAATAATGCCGGTAAATAAAGACAAATGTTATAATGTGCAAACAATAAACACAATACCTAGCCTATAGACTATTTTGAACGGTTTTCGGAACAGAACAAGAATAAAATATATAAGTTGCTAAACAAGCCAAAACAAATAAGGCTAATTTAAAGCGAAACTGAAAGCAAACGCGTTGTGCTCACGCAGCCTACCTCTCTCATTTGGCATGAACCCAATTAAATGTGTCCATATTTGCGATGTATTTGAATGTTAAACTATTATTTATTAGTAAACCAAGCTTTGTACTTAATGCGCGTAAAAACATCCTCACATGTGTTTGGCCCGACCTCAGGCTGAACAACACGGATTACACTACGCAGTATGCAATATTTGAATTAATCAGTGTATATGTTTGTTGACTGTATGTGTGTGCGTGAGGTGCCGGCGCGATCGAACAGCGGAAACAAACAACAAAAAAAATACTCAGTCATTTTTGGTCATACAGATCATTCGAAATTGCAGCGCGTTTACTTTTATTTCTGTCATCTCCTTTTTCTTTACGTGAACTTTCGACGAGGGCCGCGCCACACTCTTTTCCTTTCGTTTTGTTAATCTGTTAATTAGGCTATTTAAGTTAAATATATTTCGCGTATTCATTCATTTTATGTATAGACTATGATTTGATAAAAAACAGATCTTGTTATTTTTAGTTTAACTTATTTTTGTTGCATCCGCCGCATTCTCTACTCTTCAGCAAAAAGTATACTACTGTAATATTATTACTTTTGTAATGCAGTACTCCCAACACTGATGCTTAGTACACATGGAGTCAGGTAACTTAACTTGTTTGTTGTCATCTTCTAAATAACGCCGCGAGTGGGGCTTGAGGAAGTGACGTCGAGGAAGTGACGTCGCCTGCGTCTGCGCAGTATGACCTGATGCAGCCCACTTCAGAAGTACTGCGAAATAATAATAATAATAACGCGACTAAACAAAACGAAATAACGTTTCGTCTCGTTTTGGTCAACGAAAATGAAGAGACATTTTAGCATAGTTTTTATTTTGTAAACCACATTTAGTCTCGTTTTTATTCGTCAACGATATTGCATTATACATTTAAGTATACAGTAGTCAACATTTGAAGTGGATCAAAAATGTTAATCAAAGTTGTTCTGAAACAAGAAGGGGTATTGTTCAAAATTCATGTTTAACATGTAAGTCTGCTATTAATCAATGCTGTCATCAATGGAATTTCATGCCTCATCACTTTTAATGGTGCCCAGACATGATTATTTGTCACAAGGCATGAAGTGCCTTGTCACACACTCATGACGACAACAGTGCATCAAAAAAACTGTTGGTTGTTCAGTACTTTTGTGATTCACCTGAAGTCACAATGGACTAGAAATGCCTCTTAAACATTTTTTCCTGCAGTGCAGTGCCTTTGGAGTGCCTTAAGGAGCCAGCACAATGGTCATAATGGTGATGCACTGGATACTGTACTGTTACTGTACTGTAGTCACTCTGTGTGGAGTGTCAGAGATTGAAGTAGGACGCAAAACAGGAAAGAAAGCTTTTTCAGTTAAAAAAAACAAGATGTTATTGCACATGTTACAGCAGATCAAAAATCTGAGTTCGTACTGTAAAACAAACATGAACTGAATGGTTTAACAAATGTAAAAAACAAGTCAAGAACGAGAAACAACAAACGTAATGTGCTGAGAGAACCAGTCAGTAGTCAGTGTTACCACCTCTGACACGGATCACAGCCTCACATCGCCTATGCATGCTTGAGATGAGGTTTTGGATGTTCTGTTGAGGGATGGCTTGCCATTCCTCCAGCAATGCTGTTCGCAACTCCACACGGGTTCCTGGAGGGACCTGGCGTGCTTGCACTCTTGACTGTAGCTGCTCCCAAATGTGTTCAATGGGGTTCAAGTCAGGTGACCGGGCTGGCCACTCCATTCTTGAGATGCCCTCCTCCTCCAAGAATTCCGTCACCAGTCTTGCTCGATGTGGGCCGGCGTTGTCATCCATTAGCACGAAATCTGGCCACATTGCACCAGCATACGGCCGCACAACTGGTCTCAGGATTTCATCCCTGTACCTTTGGCCTGTCAGGCTGCCATTTTCAATGATGACAAGCTCTGTCCTTCCACCCATGAAGATGCCTCCCCATACCATGACGGATGAACCACCAATACGGTCATGCTGTACAACATTTTGCGGCAAATTTCTCTCCCCAGGACGACGCCAGACCCTCCTACGCCTGTCTAGGAAGTTCACGCAGAACCGGGACTCATCTGTAAAAAGCACTGTACCCCACTGATTCAGTGTCCACCTGCGGTGTTCTCTGGCCCACTGCAGACGTGCCAGTTTGTGTGCTCTGGAAAGAGGCACCCTCACAGCTGGTCTTCTGGCTCTCAAGCCATCTTCATGAAGTCGTCTTCTCACAGTCTGAGTGGACACTCGCACCCCTGTTGCATCCTGAAGGTCATTTTGCAGGCTGACTGCAGGCATGAAACGATTTCTGCGGGCATGCAGGGTCAAGTATCGGTCTTGATTTGGTGTTGTGACCCGTTGTCTGCCTCCACCATGCTTCCTACTCATACTACCAAACCTTCTGAACCTGTTCCAGGCTCTGGAAATGACACTTTGAGATGTCCCCACTGCATCTGCAACTTCACGCTGAGTCATGCCTCCTTGCAGCATCCCAATGGCCCTGTTAAGGTCAGAATCCTGCAATCTCACTAAATGTGGCATTTTCAGTGTTTTTTGACCTCAAGTGAAGCATTCAGAGCCTTAAATAATGAGCAGTTCCCAATTACGAACACCTGTGACAGGTCAATTGGTACCTAATGACAAACAATCATGTCTGGAGACCATCAAAAGCCATTAAGGATGAAATTTCATTAATGACAACATTGACTAATAACAGACTTATATGTTATGCATAAATTGTGAAAGAAACACATTTTGGTTTTAGGACAACTTTGATGAAACTTTTTGATCCACTTCAAATGTTGACTAGTGTAGTCATCATCACATGACCAGCATTTACGTTGTGTCTCATCTCGTTTTCTTTACGTGATAAAGGTTCGTTGACAACGATATTTAGTCATAATTTTCGTTGATGAAAACAACACTACTTGGCACCATGCCAATCACAGAACTTGGGTATGAAGCCAGTGCTGCAGCGGTCTCATGTGCATTAGACCCAGTGGTGTGACTGCGGCTGAGGATGCCATATGTCCCAGGAGCCTCTAAAAACACTGTTCTGTGTTTGAGTGCTCTCACGCACTTCAACACGGCGTGCAGTCATAGTGACCAAGTCCAAATCCACATAGAGAAAAGAGATACTCTGCACCAGGGAGTGTTTACTCTTTTCCCAGCTGACCCGAAGTCCCAATTGAGCTAGGTGTTTGAGGACCACGTCCCTGTGGGCACAAATCAATTCTCGTGAGGGTGCTAGAATATACCCACTTCCCTGAGAGGGGCAAGGGCAGAACTTGGGCGGACGCCTCGCAAATTGAATCGTGTAGCAGAGCCGGATGGTCCTGAGAAGCCAACGAGAAGGATTGGGTAGGCTTACCCAATCATTCAAGAACTCTGCCAGCAGTCTTAGAGGAACTACACCCAACATACCTGGAGTGGGATGCTGTGGCCAAACAAAGCAGACTGGAGATGAGAAGCCCCGAGTGCCTTGTCCGATGAATTCGTCAGGCTGGGCGGTTTGTCTAATTGAGAGGGACTGTCCAGGTGATGAATCTGAAGAGTTGGAGATGAATGTGTGGAGACACAAGGTGTGTGTCCAAACACATCCTGGTCTGCAGTGTCAGCGTCTGGCCATCTTGTGGAGGGCCAGTAGCACTGTGAAGATAACCCAGCGTAGAGAAGGAGAGAAGACCAAGTGGTGGTCAATAAAAGACAGCCAGCCAGGATGGAGCACAGCCAGCCAGGATGGAGCCGAATCCACCTTTTGTCACCCCGTAGAGAGTAAATCCGGGCAGGTCAGTTGGCACAGTTCCTGCAGCAATTTTGGGTTGGGATCACCCTTGTGCAGAACTCGTAACACATTGGCCTGGTACACATGCAGGATGGCCATAGCGTGCAGGGCGGATGCCCCTCTCCACTTGGGGAATCTCTGTATATCCCCTCTCTGGACCCCCATCGAGGGTGGTAAGGGAGGAGTTGGTGTATCACGTTCTGGCCGAAAATGGGGCCTTTCATGATTTTGTCAATTCCTTGTGCACTTCCGGGAAGAAAGGCACTGGGGTCCAGCGTAGCTTAGAATCACGGTCATCATCCAGATACCAACTGTCCAGCTGCAAACGTTCGGGCCGAGGTGAAGGATTTCACTCCAGCCTGATCTCCTTGGCTGCCCGTTCAAGCATGGCTGCTATTTCAGCATCCGCCTCTTACTAAAACTCGGCCCCTGCAGAAACCTGCTCAGCCTGAGGTCTCAGCTTCAGATGGCTCATCCCCTCTCTCCGATGCTGCAGCTGGCTGTTCTTGCCCTTCAAAAATCAAAGCCGTACTGAGACAGACTATCAAACCCATCCAGAACATCGACCAGGGGACACAAGTTTTCTCTTAAAACCTATTCACAAAGCTGCTGAGACAAACTTTTACTAAGCAATAGAGAGAAGTCTTAAGCTAAGAGTAAGGGCGGGGTTGACCTCGTTGCTATGGATGATATCAGCATACTTACTAACTATGCACACAGTGATTGGCTGATATGGGACGGGTTTCTGTAGAGATTTATTTATAGAAGATTTATATTGCAGAGCACAATATTATGTTATATTTATTCAAATAATGTTTTAAATTTAAAAAAAAATTAATTGCCACATTCAAATAAAGATTTTAAATGCAGGCTAAGTGTCACTAATTAAACAAGTATATGATGACAAGGGTAGAGCGCTCCCACTTAAGGCACTGTGACTTCCCCACTCAAATGCAGATGCAGAGAGTGGGTTCTCTATGGTGGGTTTAAACAAAACCAAAACGAGGAAGAGTCCAAATTTCTTTTTGCCTGTTGTTGTTTTGTTTTTGTTTTTTTAAATATAAAAATGTTTTATTTGGATGAATTTGTCTGTCTTTTAAAAGATTAACTAATTGTTATAATTTGTGCTGGTCAATTATGAACAATAGGTAAAATTTAACTGCTAGCAAAAACTTAAGAGAATTCGGTGGGGCTGAGGGGCCACTGCTGCAAATATTTGAGTGGCCACTCACTCCAAACTTTTGAGAAAACTTGAGAGCCCTGTAACTTTAAGTGAACTTAAAACAATTTTTACATAAACCCATTATTTACCTGTGCCTTCCAGGAAAGTAGAAAATATACAGAAATTAAATAAAGTTCCAAGCAAACACTAAACAAACATAGATGAATCTTTAAGGCTACAAAAGTTATTGATTTCCTCTTTTTTCTTTTGTGCTTTGATTAATAGACATCACAGCAGCTGGGTTATTAGGTTATTTGGCTGCTATTACTTTAAGAGCTGCCGCTTCTGAATGTGACGTGGATCTGACACGCATGCTTGTAGTTTCATTTGTGATTTAATATGAAGTAATACAGTGCAATGTTTAGTGCAATGGAAGTGCCCTTGCTACAAGCATAGTATAATGGGTGACAGGACAGGTAAATCGCCTGCGTTAACGTGCTAATTTTGACAGTACTAAAGTAAACCAATCCAATCCGGCTTAGATTGAAACTAGGGGTGGGTGATATGGCAAAAATATCATATCACGATTTTATTTCAGGAAAATCACTATTTATGATTTTTTAATCACGATTTTTTGTCGGTTTTACTATTTTTTTGCAAGTTGTCTGAGCAATACAGCCAAACTAATTTCCTTATTTTTGTAGGATCAGAAGTAAATGCTCATTTGTACGATTGGCTAACAGTTGTTTATGTTTGACAGTCTACATTAGGGGTCTCCAAACTCGGTCCTGAAGGGCCGGTATCCTGCAGAGTTTAGCTCCAACTCTACAGGACTCTGGCCCTCCAGAAATGAGTTTGGAGACCCCTGGTCTACATCCTTTATAGAATGCTGCCTTGCTTAAGGTTTAACAATGCATAAATACTCAGTATATATCAAACGATTTGTAATAACAGACAAAGCAATAGTGACTACATAATAAAACAGTTATTTACACGTGTCTGGTGCAACATTACTGTTGGATCCAATACAGTCGGCACAATTTTTCATCAAATTTTTGTTTCAGTCTTTCTGAAAATCAAATTGTGCCTTGTTTCTAAATGAATCCATGGTCAAATGAAGTAGGGGAGAGCAGGGACGAGGGGCAGTTGCAACATGGTTTATTTCTTTAAGCAGGAATAAGCTACAGTGATGATATTCATACTGCACATGCTTTATTGGCCCCTCATCCTTCCTTGAAGAAATCAGCCACGTGACTGCCTTCTACAAAAAAAAAAAAATTCATGGTAAAAAAAAAAAAAAAATTTTTAAAGGTCAGATTTTTGGTCATAGTGTCTGAGTTGTTTGTGTAAAACCATAACATTTTAATCAGTGTTTTCGGAGTTTCTAATAGGCATAGCTAGTGTGTGTCAATTATATTGTTTCAAGCTAATATAACAAGTTTTATTACGGCTATTGTCAGACCTTTTGGACTGTTTTTGTGTGTTTTCTCCCGTGTATGCCCTTATTTGGACTTTCCGCTTCCGTTTGTAATTATCACGTCACTGTTTAATCGTCTGCACCTGTCTCCCCCTTGATTTGTCTGTGTATTTAAGTTTGGTTGTGTTTCAAGTTTGGTTGTCGGTGATTGTAATGTCATACCCGTCTGTTTGTATTGTTACTCCGTCAGGTTATGTTGTGTTTGCTGGTTCCCTGCTGTTTCCTGTCCGTTCCTGTTTCCCTGTGGATATTATAAATAAAACTCTATGTTCTGGACCTCCTCGCTCATCCTTATCATTCCCCGCACACGACACCGTGACAGCTATCAGTGTAGGGAAAGTTACAACGCATTGCAACCATCCCAACATGCTGTTCCTTACCACAAGACTGAATGAAAAGCTTGCCATATTTAGGGCCCGAGCCCTAAAAGGGCGAAGGCCCTATTGATCCCCTAAGGATTATTAGGGCCCGAGCCATAAAAGGGCGAAGGCCCTGTTGTTTTTCTAAGGATTATTAGGGCCCGTGCCCTGAAAGGGCGAGAGCCCTATTGTTTTTCGAAGGATTATTCTTCTTTATTAGGGCCCGAGCCCTGAAAGGGCGAAAGCCCTATTGTTTTTCTTAGGATTTTTAGGGCCCGAGCCCTAAAAGGGCGAAGGCCCTATTGATCCCCTAAGGATTATTAGGGCCCGAGCCCTAAAAGGGCGAAGGCCCTATTGTTTTTCTAAGGATTATTATTAGGGCCCGAGCCCTAAAAGGGCAAGAGCCCTATTGTTTTTCGAAGGATTCTTCTTCTTTATTAGGGCCCGAGCCCTGAAAGGGCGAGAGCCCTATTGTTTTTCTTAGGATTTTTTACTATTATTAGGGCCACAGCCCTGAAAGGGCGAGAGCCCTATTGTTTTTCGAAGGATTCTTCTTCTTTATTATTATTAGGGCACGAGCCCTGAAAGGGCAAGAGCCCTATTGTTTTTCTTAGGATTTTTAGGGCCCGAGCCCTGAAAGGGCGAGAGCCCTATTGTTTTTTGTTGGATTCTTCTTCTTCTTATTATTATTATTTTTCTTTAAGGTTTTGGGGGGTTTTGGGGCCCTTAACATGCTCAAAAACTCTTGAAAATTGGCACACACCTTGGAATCTGCGGCCATTAGGGCCGGGCAGAGACTGGTACATGGGCGTGGCAAGGGGACTCTACAGCGCCCCCTGGAATTTGGACGGTCATATATCACACATACTTGCACGTACACATATGAAACTCGGTACACATATAGAACTCATCAATTTGAATAACTTTCACCTCTATGTCATTAGCTAATCCCAACAGGAAGTTAGTTATTCTGGGTTTTGTCAAAAACGCATGCTCTGGAATTTGATATACTAGTCCTAGGTTTTTTACCTGATTGCCACCAAACTTGGTCAACCTGATCTCAAGACATTGGGGATGAAAAATTGTGAGGGGATTTTTGATATCTCGAACGGTTTGGCCGTGGCGAAGCGTTGAAATTATGGCGAGAAATTAGAAACAGGAAATGGCTAATAACTACTGCACACATTGTCTGATTCTGATGAAACTTCAGCGGTTTGTTCGTTCTATGATGCCGATCACATAGATGTGACTATTAGGAGTCAAAGTTATGGCGCCACCAACTGGCAACAGGAAGTGTGTCTCTTTTAAAAGTGCTTTGATATCACATGGTTATTTTTACCCGATTTGCTTCAAACTTCATCAGAATAATGTCAAAACACGGCCGATAAGAATCTGTAAGGGGGTCATTGATACATTAAACGCTGTTGCCATGGCAACATGTCAAACTTTAACATTTGTTTCCTGTGCTTTTGGGGCACTTAATAAGCTTAGATTTTCATGAAACTCAACACACACATCAGTATTAATGATAGTTAGACACTGGCAAAGGCTCATAAGTGGGCGTGGAGGAGGCGCTCTATAGCGCCACCTTTTGTCAAAAGTGGGGGGGTTAGTTTAAGCTACAGACACCAAACTCGGTATGTATATTGTTCTCATCAAGCCGGACAACTTTCTAATTTACATCCATTAGCTGCAACCAACAGGAAGTCTGCTATTTTGATTTGAATGTGGATTTTTGGAAAAATCAGGCTATAAACAAATTCATACTCCTCCAAGCAGGAATAAGTGGTTCACACCAAACTTTGTAAACATGATGCCAACATAATGAAGATGTTAAATTGCGAGCAGATTTTGGATATCTTGAACGGTTGATTTATAGTGATTTTTTGAAATTAGCAGAAAAAACATAACCGTAATACTAAAATGCAGCATCCAAACACTTTAAAAAAAAAATCATACATAGAACTAGTCATTCTGAGAAATAAATGCTTAGTTCCATCGATATAAAATAATCAACAAAAATTAAAAAACTATTAAACATCTGCTCTCACTCTAACTCTCTCACTCTAACTCTGTGTCGGGGGATGGGCTTAAGTCTGTGTATGTGTGTGTGTAAGTGTGACTGGGGGTAGTTGAGTGGCTGTGTGTGTGTGTGTCTGTGTGTGTGTGTGTGTGTGTGTGTGTGAGAGAGAGAGAGAGAGACTGAGAGAGACAGAGTGCATTTAAAGTGTATTATCCTAACTCTTCACAACTTTTTACATATGAAAAACAAGTCATTCTAAGGAAATGTGTTTATCATGTTTTCAGAGGCTGCAAAAACATTTGAAATATCACACTTGTAAACTAGCTGATGAAGACTGTAATACCGAGGATGAACACAAGATGACCTCATAGGATAAGGAATCTTTTCAACTCTAATCCTATCTCATTCTCATTGTGACAGAATGACTTAAAAGCATTTTGATTTTAACCCTTTCATTGCTGTGACACTTCAATCCAAACTGGTACAGGGATACTGTTAATGCATGTGTCCGCTGGGCACCGTTTTTCTGATGGCACCAGGGTTGCGGATGCGCTGGCGGCGAGTGCCTGTCCATCGCTGCTTGCAGCTATATTTATTATTATTTTTTTCAAGGTTTTGGGGGGTTTTGAGGCCCTTAACGTGCTCAAAAACTCTTGAAAATCGGCACACACATTGGAATCTGCTGCCATTAGGACGCCCCAGAGGCTGGGCCCCGGGCGTGGCACAGGGGCTCTACAGCGCCCCCTGGAACACTTTTCAAATCTTGATGTATATCACGCACATACTTGCACATATACATATGAAACTCGGTACACATATAGATCTCACTGAGCCGAACAACTCACGCACTCTGTGTCATGAGCTAATCCCAACAGGAAGTGAGCTATTCAGGGCTGTTTAAAAAGCGTATGCTCTGGAATTTGATATACTAGTTCTAGGTTTTTTACCCAATTGCCACCAAACTCGGTCAACCTGATCTCAAGACATTGGGGATGAAAAATTGTGAGGGGATTTTTGATATCTCGAACGGTTTGGCCGTGGCGAAGCGTTGAAATTATGGCGAGAAATGTGAAACAGGAAATGGCTAATAACTTCTGCATACATCGTCTGATTTTGATGAAACTTCATCAAAATTCTCTTTTAAAAATGCTTTGATATCACATGGCTAATTTTACCCAATTGGCTTCAAACTTCATCAGAATAATGTCAAAACACGGCCAATGACAATGTGTAAAGGGATCGTGGATACATTAAATGCTGTTGCCATGGCAACATGTCAAACTTTAACATTTGTTTCCTGTGTTTTTGGGGCACTTAATAAGCTTAGATTGTCATGAAACTCAACACACATCAGTATTAATGATAGTTAGACACTGGCAAAGGCTCATAAATGGGCGTGGAGGAGACGCTCTATAGCGCCACCTTTTGTCAAAAGTTGGGGGGTTAGTTTTAGCTACAGACACCAAATTTGGTATGTATACTGGTCTAATCAAGCCGGACAACTTTCTAATTTACACCCATTAGCTGCAACCAACAGGAAGTCTGCTATTTTGATTTGAATGTGGATTTTTGGAAAAACGTAGCTGTGAATGAATGAATACTACTCCTACAAAAAACAATGAATTTACACCAAACTTTGTCAACATGATGCCAACATACTGAAGATGTTAAATTGTGAGCGGATTTGGGATATCTTCAATGGTTGATTTATGGTGATTTATTAAATTAGCAGTAAAAAACACAACCGTAATTTTAAAATGCAGCATCCAAACACTTTACAACTTTTTATATACATAGAACTAGTCATTCTGAGAAATAAATGCTTACTTCCATTGATATAAAATAGTCTACTAAAAATTAGGGTTGGGTACCGAAACCCGGTGCCAATACGGCACCGGTACCCATGTGACCGGTATGTACCGGACCGAATCAGAACGCGAATTTCGGTGCCTCATTTCGGTGCCACTTAAATGCCTGAACTGTCGATTTAAATATTTGTCTTCTGGTGCTATGACACGGATGTAGAAGCATTGATTCATCAACATGCATGATCGCTAGTTAAATTTAAATACTGCATTCATGGGGTGTCAGAATGATCAGAAAATTTATTTACTGAATGAGAACTCACGTGAACGTCGGAAAGCTTTGATGATAGAAATCCAAGACATCTTTGTAGTTACTACCCATTTTCACATTTCAAATTAAAAACACAAATCGTCTGGAAATGAGACCATCCGAGAAGTGCGTGAATGCTGCAACTATCGTTACACTTGCTCTGACTGCAGCAGGTGGTTTGCCGTTAGCTTAGCGAGCTACATTAAACGCGTCTAACTTAAAATGCCAAAAACTAAACATTCTAAAGTGTGGCTATATTTCACGAGAAATGATTCAGACACTGCGACGTGCAGCAAATGTTTTACAGCAGTTGCGTGTGAAGGAGAAAACGCGTCAAACCTAATGAAACATTTGATGGTATGTGGAATAAAGTTGAAAGCAGAGGGATGCACCGTGTTTGACAGTTTGCAGACTTCAGCTGGAGAGGTGTCGTATTTTGCCAGAGACGGCAAATATGTGATGCGATCTAGGAAAACCCAACACATGGTGAAATGTTACCTTTTTATTTTTTACATAACCTACGTTATGGCTATCTTAGGTTGGCTGATAGCGATGATTTTCAGGAATGGGATTTTGAGAAAAACGGCTTTAAAGTGAGACGGCTTTCACTTTCACTTTACGGGTTTAACGAGAGCTGTCTGTCAAGTTAGGAGCGCTACTGCATCATTACACAAACAGAATAACGTTTGTTTTCCGTCGATCACCCATTTTATGTTTAGTAAATAATGCAGCACCTTGTAGTAAAGCGAGCGACTGTCATCGGACTCCTCTTTAGTAACTTCATTATCCGATCCTTCATCTCTGGATGTGAAATAGCCCGTAACATCATTTAGGGCACTGACATCACCAAAACTGAGCAGATTGAGACGAGTAAGATCGGTTAAGTGAGCAGCTGCAGTACTTTACACAGCGTTGTTGTGCTCCGACATCTCACGATATTAAAATAAATAAATAAATAAATAACTTTGCTTGCCGTACTTTACACAGGACTGGTGGAGAATGTGAACTGATACGCCTTTACTAAATATGTTACGTGGTTTATTTTGACAGGTTAACTGTTTTTGTGGTGTTAAGGGAAAGCACCTCGTTCTTAACATAGGAGAAAGACAGTCATTTCTGCTTGCTGCAATAAATGTCTATTTTTCTGCACTAAACAAGTGAATATTTTCAGAGATGACAGACAATAGATTATTATAGAATAATAATTTAATGAAAAACGAATTTCCTGAAACCGTCCCACCGCGACATCCGATGGGTTTTCCCAGATCTCATCACATATAGTCATATTTCTGAAAAAGAATTGCTGAAATTTTAAGCTGTTAAATTATTGTAGTTGGGTTAGGTGGCTTAGGTTTTATTGTTGTTGCGTTTTGCATTGACTTAATAATGTATAGTACTACTTTTTTTTTTTTTTTACTTTTAATACATTGTTCAATTTAAAGAACTTTTTTTGTCCAATAAAAATATATTCTTGTGTCATCCACCACTTTGTGGCTTTTTTAAAAGTATCGGTTCAGGCACCGTTTTGGCACCGGTACCATTTTAAAAGTATCGATTTGGCACCGGTATCGAAAAAAAACCCCAAACGATACCCAACCCTACTAAAAATAGAAAATTAAAAAACTATTCAACATCTTATCTCACTCTAACTCTCTCACTCTAACTCTGTGTGTGTGCGTTAAGTGTGTGTGTAAGTGTTGACAGTGGGGGAGGGTGGCTGTCAGAGACAGAGAGACAGAGAGAGACAGAGTGTATTGAAAGTGTATTATCCTAACTCTTCACAACTTTTTACATATGAAAAACAAGTCATTCTTAGGAAATATGTTTATCATATTTTCAGAGACCACAAAAACATTTCAGATATCACACATGTAAACTAGCAGATGAAGACTATAATACCAAGGATGAACACAAGATGACCTCATAGGATAAGGAATCTTTTTCAGCTCATTCACAGTCTGTCAGAATGATGTAAAAGCATTTTGGGTAAAACTTTCTATGAAGCCCCTATTTATAATACATTATAATGGTATTTATAAGGGATTAAAATGAATGCATAATGCATTATAAAAACCTTATAATATGTTATATCATTTCATGAATAATCATAACATCAATTATAATATTAAAATACTTGAGTATTTGAGGATATAACTTTTAAGATTATGATTTTTTATAACACACAATGGACAACATATCAAATCTACTTAATTTATAACGGACTATATCATATTACATTTCTTTTTTTACATTATATATTATGTTTTATTTTGATGGTCCCCCTAGTCTATTGACAATAAGCAATTGTACAACTACATGTGAACTAACACTCCTTAGAGTATTATAAATACGGGCTTCATCGAACGTGTTGCTGCAGTTTGCTTTTAACCCTTTCATTGCTGTAACCCTTCAATCCAAACTGCCACAGGATTACTGTCAATGCATGTGCCCGCTGGGCACCATTTTCCTGATGCTACCGGCATGGCGATTGCGCTGGCGGTGAGAGCCCGTCATCGCTGCTTGCAGCTATTTTTTTTTTATTTTTTTATTTTTTATTTAGTCTTAGTTTTTTTCTTTAAGACTGGGGCATTTTGAGGGCCTTAACATGCTCAAAAACTCTTGAAAATTGGCACACATGTTGGAATCTGCGGCCATCAGGACGCTGCAGAGACTGGGACCCGGGTGTGGCACAGGGGCTCTACGGCGCCCCCTGGAAAATTGTCCGAAAACTTGATGTATAGCTCACACACACTTGCACGTATACATATGAAACTCGGTACACATATAGATCTCATTGAGCTGAACAACTTTCGCACTCATGTCAAAGGCTCCACCCAACAGGAAGTGAGCTATTCAGGGCTGTTTAAAAAGCGCATGCTCTGGAATTTGATATACTCCTCGGAGGCCTTTATTCCGATGGCCACCAAACTCGGTCTGCATGACCTCAAGACATTGGGGATGCTAAATTGCGGAGGGATTTTTGATATCTCGAACGGTTTGGCCATGGCGAGGCAACAAATTTATGGCGAGAAATGTGAAACAGGAAATGGTTAATAACTATTGCACACATTGTCTGATTCTGATGAAACTTCAGGAGTTTGTTCGTTGTATGATGCCAATCACATAGATGTGACTATCATGAGTCAAAGTTATAGCGCCACCAACTGGCAGCAGGAAGTGTGTTGTTTTTAAAATGCTTTTAAATCAGCCTCTTAATTTTACTCGATTTGCTTCAACCTTCATCAGAATAATGTCAAAACCGATGAGAATCTGTAAAGGGATCGTTGATACATTAAATGCTGTTGCCATGACAACGTGTCAAACTTTAACATTTGTTTCCTGTGTTTTTGGGGCACTTAATAAGCTTAGATTTTCATGAAACTCAAAACACACATCAATATTAATGATAGTTAGACACTGGCAAAGGCTAATAAATGGGTGTGGAGGAGGCGCTCTATAGCGCCACCTTTTGTCAAAAGTTGGGGGGTTAGTTTTAGCTACAGACACCAAACTTGGTATGTATATTGGTCTCATCAAGCCGGACAACTTTCTAATTTACACTCATTAGCTGTGACCAACAGGAAGTCGGCTATTTTGATTTGAATGTGGATTTTCTATTAGAATAATTTAAAAGCATTTTGCTTTTAACCCTGTCATTGCTGTAACCCTTTAATCCAAACTGCCACAGGGTTACTGTCAATGCATGTCAATGCAATGCATTTTTCTGATGTCACCAGGGTTGCGGATGCGCTGGCGGCGAGGGCCCGCCCATCGCTGCTTGCAGCTATATTACATAATTGTAATTTTATGGATTAATAAAAAAAAAACCCTTTCAACAGTTAGGCATCTCTCCTTTTTTATTTAAGTGAACAGGTTAAAAATCTACTTGTTACTTGAGAATGTTTTTTCCATTTACTATGGTTTTAAACAGCCAATTTACCTTACTGAAGACCCTGTCTGTGCACAAATAAAATAAAGAAATTGCAAAATGATATTTAAGAATGATTTAATTACATTTTAATGAATGTTGCAACTGTCCTCTGTTGTGGGGTCAATTGCAACATTTTGTCTATTCAAGTGTAAATTGTACATATATTATCATATGTACACATGTTGCAGCAATGTGGGTAAGTAGCTGACAGATGTGGCTTTATTGTATTGTATTTAGCTTTCTAATACAGTCTCTGAGAAACTAAAGGAAATGCAAAAAGTGTTGCAACCATCTCCACTCTCCCCTAAACAAAGGACCAAGTTTTTACTGACGAGGACTGTTTATCATTTGGTTTCTGCGTAGACCTGCGTTTGCCGCTCTCCTCATTTACCTAATATGTGCGTGAATCTGTGTGTGGGGCTAGACAGGCACCTGCTAAGCAGGCTAAGCAGGCACTGATCTGCGGAGGTGTTCAGCCACACTATTATGTCATGAAGTGGCACATTCCACAACCTGTTGTTTTGGCAGACTGGCTTCAATATAAGTTGTTTTTAAACTAATGAGAAAGTTATAGCACAATGAACGATTCGAGCACAATGACCGCTTGTGAAAAGATCATGAGAATTTTAATTTCTCAATTCATGAACCCTTTGAAGCTGATTGGTCAAACTGCGGTTTGAGATTTGAAAACCAGAAAATAATCTGCCCCAGAGCAGTTTAGCTGTGGAGTGTAAGTTCTTTTGGCGATGAACACTGATAAGAGCTGAACTAATTTCATCGTGCCTAAAATCTAGAGTTGGCATAAACTAATCTAAATCAAACCTGGCTAGCCAGCTAAACTGGCTTTGGCTTTATTCAGCCAAAGAGGACCCTATTACACTTGTCCTCACTCCACTGGCTTCACAGCTGCTACCAAAAAAAAAAAATGCTTTGATGGCTATCAATACTGCCACTGCAACAGCGTCACCCTAAATTCAGTACCATCTTCCTGCTAGTTACAGTCACTGAATGAGCCGCACCTTGTTGTGTCTTAACAACAAAGTACAAATTTACTCCAAGACCTTCAGGGACCTTCTGTTTCTCTCTGGTGGAATGAGCTGCTTTCACCCAATCTGCTGAGACCATCACAACTTTCTAGAAGCCACTCAAGACACCTCTTTTCTGCATTTTACTGCTGTTTTAACTAATTTAGCTGTCTCATAAACCTGCCATTTTATACTACATCTGCTTAATGCATACATGTAAATTGCCATACAAATTAAATTGACTTAACTGTACTTGTGTGTATAAAAGGACACATCAGTATGATCTTACGTTCTTTGCAGAGAGAGAGGCCATGGTATGTTCGCTTGCAAAGGGTGCAGAAGACGAATTGGCATGAGGGGCAAATGCCGATGGTGGTGTCAGGCTCGATCATTACAGCCATGCAGCAACTTATGCGTGGACAGTAAACAACATCTGCCATTAGGTTCAGACTCCACTGCAGAAGGAGGTGGTCATAGCGAGCAAATTCATCTTGGCTCACAAGAAGTTTCACCTATTATAGCAGTATAGCAGTGTTAGTTTTTAAACTTCTGTTTAAAATGCTTAAAAAAAAAAAATAAATAAATCAAAACCTATTTATACCTCATATTATGGTACAAACACACAAGAAAAATTACCTGTGTAGGAGTGGCCATAGACATACACTCTGGCTTAGGGCAGGTAAGGCACTGGACTTTACCATCTCTAATTTGGAACTGAAAGTATTCCTTCATGCAAGTCTTGCAGTAGACATGCTGACACTCTTTGAAGAGCAAAGACTTGGAACCCAGATTCTCAGAGAAGCAGATTCCACAGCTAAAAACCTTGCCATCAAAAACCTTCTGCTTTTGAATTTCATTAAAATCCAACAGCTGGGTTAATATATCTGTGTGAGGGTCAACTTCTTGTACTGCTCGTTTGTCCAACTCTTGCACTTTACTTTTTTCTACAGCAGTGTCTACTGCTTGGTTCTGACCAGATTTACATTGAGGCTGACCACTAATATTTTGGATCTTAAGGGAAGACTTGATGTTCAAAAATTTCAGAGTTTCTTCCTTCAGGAACTGGATCCAGATAAAAAGAACCACATTTCCCCTGTTCTCTTCCCAAAGTTCATCCAGTCTCTTGCAAAGCGCAGTCATCTTTTTAGACCAAAAAAAAAAAAAAAAAAAAAACTTTTTTCAGCAGAGATTATCTTAATGGCTATGCCATTATAATTATGCCAATATCATGTCCAAAAATGAAAATAAAAGCAGCTGCTTATTTGCATTTAAAGAGATACACACAAAAACAGCATGTTTTTGCTTTCATACAAAAAGGGGTATATTTACAGCATGGGATAATAAATTATAAGTGGGTTATTTGAGCTGAAACTTCACAGATACATTCTGGGGACACCTGAGTCTTATATTACATATTGTACAGAGGGGCATAATAGGTCCCCTTAAATTAAAAGAGCTCAGATTAATGCTAAAAAAGACAAACCTGGACTCTTGAAAGCCATTTGGAGCTTAGAGTAAAAACTGGAGCTGATGATGAAGGATAGTCTGTAGGTAGTTCAAAACTCAGAACCAAGGGGGGTAGAAAGGATATACCACACTCTATGCATACTTGTCCTATGAAAAATATGCACAAAACACAAACACATCATAAAGACTATGGGAGTACATGAAATAGAACTCTAAAGTTTAAAAAAAATTAAAATCTGTAATATTAATCCACAGACGTCTGTGATATAATCAAATAAATATACTAAATTTGTACTTCAAAGTATACATAAACTTGCAATTGTGAGAAAAAAGAACCGAATTGTGAGAGAAAAGTCGCAAGTACAGTTTTTATTTTGTAAGCTTTCATAGTATTGCGATTTGCATAACTGCAAATTTAACAGTGCAACATTTATAGTTCCTAATTCAAATGACAAAATCTTGCATAAAATCTCAAATCTTGCATAAAATCTCACCCTTAACTAGCAGTCTGAAGTTAGGTGGAAGCTCAAGGCACAGACGGATCTCGCCCTTCTGCACTGATTCCGTCTTGCAAAACTCCTCTTCATCATATATACTTGCTAGAGCCAGAAGCTCATCTGATTGTGCTTCCTGATTGGCCGACATTCCTGAAGATCAATATAAAAACAATTATTATAAAATTTCACCAATGGATTCATATACTGCTAATTGCTAAACTGACAGACGACAACGCAATAACATGCAGACTTCATGCAGAACATTAAGTAGTTTTTTAAAGTACATAAAACAGTGTTCACATTTAACTCATGTAAGTGAAACAATATTCATTGAGAAAACATGTAGAGCAGGATTGCAGGATTTAATAGACTGAATGACAAGTGAGTTTCTTGTTATTGTTCTCAGATGATTAGTTAACATTTTAGACCAGGAATATGGACATATTTTTAAAAATGATAATTGTATAATCTAAATGTTTCCTCACTGATGTATTTGTGTTTTTACAATTCATCAGTTGTTGATTTTATTCTGAAGATCCAGAAATTTGAAAGCCTGGTGGTAATTTAGTTGTGCAATACACACAGCACAAGGAACTTTAATTTCAAACTTTGAATTTAACTGATTCTAACTAAAAAAGACAAGTAGTCAGTAATACAATAAGATTACAAATTGTAAAAAAAAAAAAAAAAAAAAAAAAAAAAAAAAAAAAAAAAAAAAAATTCCCAAACAACAGCACATATAGATACAAATGAATAAAGCAGGGGTGTCCACAAAGTTTAGCTCCAACTTGATTCCGTCGAACCCTGGTGCGTTTACGTTCAAATTACGGCATCACAAACGTGCACAGCACATGATAGAAAACAGAACGTGGATTAATAAATTGTGTTCTTTATTAATTTCGTGATATTATGTTCAGCGGAGCAAATAACACTTGGGTTTACTATACTGTCATGTATAGTAAAATATCAGCACCCTTGCAATTCTGTCAGAAAATGCTAAACTTATCTCAGAAAACTATTCCAATTGCAAATGTTTTGGTATTTACATGCTTATTGTTTTTGTTTGCACTGCAACAACTCAAAAAAAAAAAAAAAAAACAGAGAAGAAAAACAGACTGGACAAAATTATTGGCACCTTGTCAAAATTGTAAGAAATAAAGCATGTGATGCTCCTGTAATTTGTATTTAGACACACCTGTGGCAAGTAACAGGTGTGGCCAATATAGTAATCGCACTTGCAACCAGTTAAAATAGAGAAAAGTTGACTCAACCTTTGAGAAAGAAGTGTAAAGAGCTGTCTGTGGATTTGAGAGAAAAATTGTGGAAAAACATGGACAATCTCAGGGCTACAAGTCCATCTCCAGAGATCTTAATGTTCCTGTGTCCACTCCAGATCTGAATCCCATAGAACACCTGTGGAGAGATCTCAAAACAGCAGTTGGGAGAAGGCATCCTTCAAATCTGAATGACCTGGAGCAGTTTGCAAATGAAGAGTGGCCCAAAATTCCAGTAGAGAGGTGTAAGAAACTCATTCATTGTTACAGGAAGGGATTGATTTCAGTTATTAGGGGGGGGCTACCAAATATTAAGTTAGGGTGCCAATAATTTTGTCCAGTGCATATTTGGGGTTCTGTGCAGAATTGTATCAGATTTGACTTTTCTCAGTTTTTTTGTGAAAAAAAAACAAAAAACATTTTTACCAAAACATTTGCAACTGCAACAATTTTCTGAGAGAAGGATTGCATTTTCTGACAGAATTGCAAGGGTGCTGATATTTTTGGCCATGACTGTATGTGTTTAGACTGCATTCTGTAGCCTACAAACAGATTATTTTGAGGGTATGACTGATTGCCATTCATTTTGCACTCTGATTGCACTCGCAACGCTGCATACACTGCAGGCCTTGCATCAACACTTATCTCTTACATGTGTTTTATTGAAGTGAATACATTGTAATTGTCTGAAACGCATGCGCAGGTTACTTTGCTTCCTGATCAAGTGTGTACTTGAGTTCATGTTGCTTTCATATTCATGCGATCTGTGCCACAGTTCGAGTGCAACCAAACTCAGACCACCTGCTTCAGGTAGTCTGTGGTTCAGTAACCCAGTACACACTTGCGTTTGCATGGCAGCTTTCCCACTAGCCAAACACAGGCATGTTCTTCAAGTTCAGTGTGTGCCTTCACATCCTACCACTAGGGTTGGGTATCGTTTGGGGTTTTTTCGATACCGGTGCCAAATCGATACTTTTAAAACGGTACCGGTGCCAAAACGGTGCCTGAACCGATACTTTGAAAAAAGCCACAAAGTGGTGGATGACACAAAAATATATTTTTATTGGACAAAAAAGTTCTTTAAATTGAACAATGTATTAAAAGTAAAAAAAGAAGAAAAAAAAAGAAGTAGTAGTACTATACATTATTAAGTCAATGCAAAACGCAACAACAATAAAACCTAAGCCACCTAACCCAACTACAATAATTTAACAGCTTAAAATTTCAGAAATTCTTTTGCAGAAATATGACTATATGTGATGAGATCTGGGAAAACCCGTCGGATGTAGCGGTGGGACGTTTTCAGGAAATTCGTTTTTCATTAAATTATTATTCTATAACATCTTGTCTATCATCTCTGAAAATATCTATTGCAATTTATTGCAGCAAGCAGAAATGACTGTCTTTCTCCTATGTTAAGAACGCGCTGCGGAGGTGCTTTCCCAAACAGTTAACCTATCAAAATAAACCACATAACATATTTAGTAAAGGCGTATCAGTTCACATTCTCCACCAGTCCTGTGTAAAGTACGGCAAGCAAATTTATTTATTTATTTATTTATTTACTTACTTACTTACTTAAATATCGTGAGATGGCGGAGCACAACAACGCCGTCTAAAGTACTGCAGCTGCTCACGTAACCGATCTTACTCGTCTCAGTCTTCTCAGTTTTGGTGATGTCAGTGCCCTAAATGATGTTGCGGGCTATTTCACATCCAGAGATGAAGGATCGGATGATGAAGTTACTAAAGAGGAGTCGTCCGATGACAGTCTGTTTTATCACAGTGCGCGAACAGTTGCGCTGCGCTCGCTTTTACTACAAAGTAGGCTGCATTATTTACTAAACATAAAATGGGTGATCAACGGAAAACAAACGTTAGTCTGTTTGTCTAATGATGCAGTAGCGCTCCTAACTTGACAGACAGCTCTCGTTAAACCCGTAAAGTGAAAGTGAAAGCCGTCTCACTTTAAAGCCGTTTTTCTCAAAATCCCATTCCTGAAAATCATCGCTATCAGCCAACCTAAGATAGCCATAACGTAGGTTATGTAAAAAATAAAAGTTTTGGAAAGGGGCCTGAACGCAGCTTTCATATGGTGTTAAAACCTAAAAAAAGTAAAATTTCACCATGTGTTGGGTTTTCCTAGATCGCATCACATATTTGCCGTCTCTGGCAAAATACGACACCTCTCCAGCTGATGTCTGCAAACTGTCAAAAACGGTGCATCCCTCTGCTTTCAACTTTATTCCACATACCATCAAATGTTTCATGAGGTTTGACGCGTTTTCCCCTTCACACGCAACTGCTGTAAAACATTTGCTGCACGTCGCAGTGTCTGAATCATTTCTCGTGAAATATAGCCACACTTTAGAATGTTTAGTTTTTGGCATTTTAAGTTCGACGCGTTTAATGTAGCTCGCTAAGCTAATGGCAAACCACCTGCTGCAGTCAGAGCAAGTGTAACGATAGTTGCAGCATTCACGCGCTTCTCGGATGCATTTCCAGACGATTTGTGCTTTTAATTCGAAATGTGAAAATGGATAGTAACTACAAAGATGTCTTGGATTTCTATCATCAAAGCTTTCCGACTTTCCCGAGTTTTCTCATTCAGTAAAGAAATGTTCTGATCATTCCGACACCCCATGAATGCAGTATTTAAATTTAACTAGCGATCATGCATGTTGATGAATCAATGCTTCTACATCCGTGTCATAGCACCAGAAGACAAATATTTCAATCGACAGTTCAGGCATTTAAGTGGCACCGAAATTCGCGTTCTGATTCGGTCCGGTACATACCGGTCACATGGGTACCGGTGCCGTATTGGCACCGGGTTTCGGTACCCAACCCTACCTACCACTGTGATAGCGGACCCACATACACAACAGAGCATTCTCTTCTCCCTGCTGTCACCTGCAGTGTCTCGGATTGAGAATCAATCCAACCAAGAGTCTTTTGATTTCCAGACAAGTTGCCTTTCTGGGAACAATTATAGACTTGGTACAAATGCGAGAATGGATTTTGCTGCAACAATCCCTGAGTATTTAGCGATTCAACGTGTCATTCAAATTAGGGACTCTGCATCCCCTAAGAGCCTTTCAGAGGATGCTCGGCCTCATGTCGGCTGCCTCCTAGGGGATTCCTCTGGGGCTGCTTCACATATGGCCCCTTCATTATTTGCTCAAGATTCATGTTCCGTCCCAAGCATGGTGCCTCGGCCGATGTTATGTCAGGGTAACCCATCGCTGTATCAAAGCTGTGGCCCCCGGACAACTCCACACCTGTTTGAATCAGGCATCCAACTGGGACTGACCTCCAGAAGGAAGGTGCTCATGACAGATGCTTCCAGCATGGGCTGGGGTGTGCTGTCCGAGGGCAATCTGGCATTCAGCTCCTGGTCAAGCGAAGAACAATGTATGCATATCAACTGCCTCAAGATGATGGCAGTCTTTTTAGCCCTGAAAACCTTCCTGCTGGCCTTTATAGGACAACATGGCCTAGTCCAATTGAACAGTACGATGGTGGTGGCATTCACCAATCGCCAAGGCTGCCTGAGGTCACCCCTCCTTTACAAGATGACTCGACGTCTCTCCTCGACGAGGACAAAACAGACACCTCTCATTACGAGCGGTTTATGTGCCAGGCAGACTGAACCAGGGAGCAGACATGCTGTCCAGAGGCAATGTAGCTCCAGGGGAATAGAACCTACATCCACAGACAGGTTCAAATGATTTGGTCTGTCCTACACAGCTTCCTGAGAGGGCCACTAATACCATTTTAGAGGCTAGAGATCCATCTATAAGGCATCTCTACACCCTTTAATGGTCAGTCTTCTGTGACTGCTAAGTTTTTAAGGGAAGTGCGGAGGCTGAATCCACCTCACTCTAAAACTGTGCCAACTAACGTACGGTGTAGTGGACAGCACATTCCAGGTGTAGTGGACAGCACATTCAGACCTCCAGATGCAGCAACATTGGGTGAAACAGAGGGAGATCACAAAGATTCATCCAAATCCAATCATAACTAGGTTTTCAAACCTTAAAACTGATGCACACTACAATACACACATTTTACACTTACTCAGAGAAATAAGTATTCCTTGTGACAGCAACGTGTAGTGCAACATCTTACACAAACTCAGCTGTTAATGGACAAACGAATGGATGCATGACTGTTCAATCTTTTTCCATCACGTTTGGACTTAATGTGCTCGTAACATTGCCAAATGCATTCTGGTTATGGTTTGGAAAGTGATTAATGCACCGGTAAAACTTTAGTGACATTTTTCTAACCCTGTGTTTGGACTATGCAAACACATGTCCCCCCACTCTGATGGAACCAGCCAATCACAGCATGGAAATGGAGAAGCGCCAAATTGCAATCCCCTCCTCATTGGAAAGGGATAAAGGTACCCTTCCAAAAGACGCTCCTTGTTCTGAGTCTGCCGCCTGCAAAGGAAAGGACTGTAACAGAACAAAAACGTTCTGAGTCTGAGTCCCATAGGGGAAAGACACCAACAGAGCACCAAAGTTCTGAGTCTGCTACCCGCGAGGGTGAGACAATAGCAGAAACACCTCTGTTCTGAGTCTCCGGCCTGCAAAGGTGAGACAATAACAGATACCAAGTCCAAGTCCCCAGCTTTTGAGGCAGCAACAGATACGACCACGTTCTGAGCCTCCAGCCTGCGAGGAAAGAGATGATCTACGTTCAGAGTCTTCGTCCAGCGAGACAACAACTGATGCGGCGTCCTGCGTCACCATCCTTGGGAGACAAAGCGGATTGACCAAGTTCTGAGTCTCTAGCCCAGAGAGGCAGGAGGCACGCAGACATTTGCAACAAGGTTAAGCTCCGGCGAGCAAACCTTCACTTCAGGTACTTTTGCTTGCGTGTTTCAAGCTAAGGACCTTCAGCACCTACTCCAGGGCCACATCTGCGTGTTCCAGATCTTAGGACCCTTGGTGCGCCAGGAGATCAGCATCCTACAGCGCTTCACCTTCAAGGCTGTCGAAACGGATTCCTGCTCCTTTCCCCACTGTACTGCCACCACAGAAACCAGTGGAAGAAGTCGCCGCCACCGGACTGCTCACTCAACCGCAGCGAACATAAATATCACTTCCAAACCTCTTCCAGAGACCTTGGCATTGTTGTATATTATCAGTATATGATTTTCTAATTTACATTAGATATTATATAGCTGATTCCAGTTGATAACAAATCTTACACGTATTTGTTTGATGCAAAGTAAGGTTATTCACCTTATTTGTTTCAGAGTAGCAACAGTTTATCTTTCCAGATAACGTAGCTCTGACATAGCAACACCCAACATAATCACTTGCATTTTATGCATCTTATGCACTTTATTCCTTTCTCATTCATTAGTAGTTGTTGATTACTCTTGTCTATCTTTTGTTAATAAAATTCATTTTATTACAACTTGTGTCTTCCTTCTGTTAATAATACAGAAAAGGTTCTACAAGTTAGAGATCCCACCAATCTCTCTTATGTGATGTACTCATAACCACACATTAATTGACGCAATCCAAGAATCATAACGTCAGCTGTGACATGAGTATCCATCACTACCCTATTTCACCTCCCTAGGTTGGCGAAAGTTAAATTCACTACCTTAATTGGCGTCCCTAGGTTGGCGAAAGCGAAATTTATTACAGTGGCGATGTAGGTTGTGTGTTTGTTTGTCAGGGAAATAAAGGTGAAGTGGTCATATAACCAATTGCTTAGACTGGTGATAACGTGGACAAAAAGTCATATAATTTCCTTTGACATCTTTATGCAAGGGGAAAAAGAGGAAAGAAGAAAGTTAAACAAGCTTGGGTTGACATGGCTTTGTGGCTTTGTGGACAACTGTTTGTGGATTCAGCATCGGCCTCTAGTAGCACAGGGCCGAAGTTTCAGCAAGAAACGGAATCACAATGGTTTGACACATGTCCTGACTTTGATAATGAAGTTGTTGTTGCTGCCCTTTCGGATACTTCTGGAATCCAGCAGCAAAAAAATAGAACCGCGTGGAATCTAGTGGAAACGGTAATGAGGATGTCTTGGCTGCAATACGCGAGCTCGCCTTAAAGCACAACAAAACTTTTCAAAAGATTTCTGCGATCAAAACTACCACCGAAACAACCTCTAAACAAATAAAGAGTCTGACAGCAATGGTGCAACAGCTTATTGTGGATGTCGGCGTTCATAAAGAGGCTCTTGATCATGTGAAATCAGAGGTCCACGCTTTGAAAGGGAAAACAAATTACTAAAAGCAAGCGTACAGGAATGTACACGTTAGAGTTGGAGATGGTGTCTAAAGTTGCACGGCGCTGCGGAAAAAGATGGAGAGGATGCCCGAAGTGTGGTTGTTAACATAATAGAGAAGATCACTCCTGTAATTGGAGCTGGGCTCCAGGAATGTGTCGATGTCGCTCACTGTCTGGGACAGAAACATTCAGATGGGAAGGCCAGATCAATCATAATCCTCTTCTCATTGCGTCGCATTCGTGGCCTTGTTTGGGCCGCTGCAAAAGGCTGCAAAATCCTGACGATAGAGCAGCGCGGGACAAGCTATGGCCTCTCGTGAAGAAGGCACGGAAGGAGGGCAAGAGAGCAAGCTTCCGCAGCTCGTTTGCTTTGATTGATGGGAAGCAAGTCTTCTACTCGGATGTTACCTAAGCCAAGTTTTTGACTGCACTGGCTATATACCTCCCTCACGCAATGTTCAAAGACCTGTAAACAGTTATCGACATAATTTGCATAATAACTATTTTAAGTTTTATATGGAAGGTATTATGCTTGATTATTAATACTGACTCTTTAAAAAAAAAAAAAAAAAAAAAAAAAAAATGTTAATCACCTTGAAGCCAAAACATTCTATAGGTTATTAACCACCTCTCCCTTTACATGCAAGGTAAAGCTAAAGAAAGCTGTTTTCGTTGTTTTTGTTGAAATTACTTAAATTAAAGGCGTTTTTTCTTATGGAGTTCATGTTTAAAGCTTTGTTGGTTGTAACGTTGAATGTTCGAGGTTTGCGGGACAGTTTGAAAAGAAAAGCAGTTTTTTTTGTTTTGTAAAAAAAGCAAGGCTGATCTTATCTTTCTTCAAGAAATTCACAGGGGAAACGGATGTTAGGTTTTGGAGGAATCCATGGGGAAACTCAATTTTCTTTAGTCATGGCAGCAATCACTCGGCTGGAACCGCTATTATGTTACACTGTTTTAAAGGGACTGTTTTAGAAACTTTAAGTTTTGATGAAGGCAAATGGGTTATTGCAGTAATTAAACAAGATTATGCCACCTTCATAGCTTGTTGTGTATATGGTCACAACTCTAGTGCATCTAACAGAGTAATGTTCTCTCATTTAGTGGGTAAATTAAGGATAGTAAATAAAAAATATATTGATGCTTATTTTATTTTGAGAGGAGACTTCAACGGATGTATGGATGATTGTCTGGATAGATACCCCCCCCTAGACTTGATGGTGGAATGAATAATGATTTAATCTTTTCTCTTTGCGTGGATCTCTCCCTGACTAATGCATGGCGGTTCTCTAAAGGGGTCATCGCATGCCCATTTTCCACAAGTTGATATAATTCTTTAAGGTCTTAATTATAAGTCTAATATACTTTTGTTAAAAATTCTCAATGGTAGTGTAGAACAACACCCTTTTTACCTTTCCAAAATCAGCTCTGCAAAAATCATCCTATTCTGTTCTAGGCCGCTTTAAATGCAAATGAGCTCTGTGCCCCTCTCTTCTCTCTGTGGAGTGACGAGCCTGTTTACTTTAGCCGCATTTAGCCACTAAACTTGCTAAATGGCACATTATTAGGAAAGGCGATCGCAAAGATTCATAAAAAAAACCCCTTATACTCACTTCTGCTGTTATGAGATAACTTCTCTCAAAAATGAGATAACAATACTGAGTGAATGCTCCTGACACATAGTATACATCCATCAAATACTTTTACTTCAAACTCACTAAATTCCAGCCTCAGGCCAATCAGAAGTACCAGTACTTACATTGAAACCAACACAAAGTAGCCAGAAAGAAATGATAATTTTAAAGAAATACCTTTTTAGAGGCTTTTGCATCTGAACTCTTCATATGTAGATTGGGAGACATATTCCCTTCACAAACAAACGTAATCAACTGCATCTTCAGCAGCTCAGATGTCGAGAGTAAATGACGACCACTATGTTCATTATTATATCCAGCAACACAACACTTCAATCGCTCAATCAGAGATATTCTTGTCTAACTTAAATCCCTACTCCGGCATCAAAACAATGGAGGTGGGACTGTTACAACTGCTCTGAGGTAAGACGCTCATGTCAATCAACTATCATGGGAGTGGCCTCTGTTGGTGTGAAGCCACAACGACAGGCATCTGAGAATGGCTCGATTTGAAAAAGGGAATATTATTTTTACAGATTAATTACAAACTACTGCATGGATTTTTATCATTATAGGGTAGATGTGTACATACACTGTCAACACACATTAACGTTCAAACAACATGTAAAAGTGAATTTAGCATCCGATGACCCCTTCAACCCTTATACAAAAGAGTTTACCTGGTCAAATAAAACTTTGACTCTTAGATCTAGGAGTGATTTCTTTTTAATTTCTTCTTCCATCCTCAACTACATAAAGGATATTTCCCATACCACTGTCCCCTTATCAGATCATAAATTAGTTTGTATAAAGATGAGTGACATTCATGTTAACCCGAGACTCAGGGGCTATTGGAAACTTAGTAATACCTTGTTAAAAGACCAAAAATTTAATGATAGTATTATTAATCTTATCAAAGAATTATTCACTCACTTAAATAGAGATTATAAAAAACAACAACATGGGAGGTCTTCAAATATAACAGTAGACATATAGCAGTTAAAAGTAAATAAATTAAAAATGAAACATCAAACTGATTCAGAATTGGTGAATAAGCTAAAAACTAAAAATATAATTACACAAGAGGACAATTTAGAAATAAAAGTTATAGTTATATAAGTTATAGTTTAGACAACATTATTTCAGAATTTCAATCTGGTTTTATGAAAGGCCGTCACATATCTAACAACATAAGATTAGTTCTGGACTTTCATTTATTCAGATGGTCTCATACTCTTCCTTGATTTTCATAAAGCTTTCGACTCCATTGAACACAAATTTTTTCATACACTAGAACTATTTGGATTTGGTAAAGCATTTATAGATACTGTAACCATGTTTTATAAGGATATTAACAGCTCAGTGATTGTTAACTTTGACATTTCTAAGAGGTTTACCATATATCGTGGAGTCAGACTAGGCTGTCCATTCTCCCCATTTTTATTTCTTTTAGCCACAGAGTTACTTTGCTTAAGGATTGGTTAGGAATTAAGAAGATAAAAAATTTAAAGGAATTTCAATATTTGACAGGGAGATCAAAATTGCGCAGCTTGCAGATGAAAATATGCTGTTACTGGAGAACAAAATTCAGTTACCAAATGCTCTGGTTGAGCAATTTTTTTTAACATTCATGTGAAATGTGAAATTATAGCAGTTCATGATACGTATTATATATTCTTAGGAGATATCCCAGCTAAAAAAAAAAAAAAAAAAAAAAAAAGTGTCAAATATTTAGAAATTTATATCACTAAAAATTCAATTAGTAGACATTTTTTAAACTTTTCTGATAAAATTATAAAAACAAAAAATATTTTTAACATCTGGCTTCAGAGAGATCTTTCATTATACGGTAGAGTTCTTTTATCTAAAGTTGAAGGGCTCTCTCATTTTGTATATTTTGCTCTTTCTTTGTTTGTGAACGATAAAGCTATAAAGGAAATTAATAAAATATTTTTGGATTTAGACCTCACAAATTAAAAAGAGAAGTACTTGCTAATTCCAGAAGCGAAGGTGGCCTTGATTTTTTGGACTTTGCAGATACTGTAAACACCTTTAAAGTAAATTGGTTGAGAATATGCCTTATATTCCAAATAAGATATTCGACCAACTTGGTGGCTTATCTTTTTTACTAAAGTGTAATTTCTTGCCTGGCAAGTTATCCATTTCCTTATCTAACTTCCATCAGCAATGTCTTCTGTCACGGAAATTGTGTTTTGTCCATGGTTTTTCACCCCCGCAAAGTACTCCTCTGGAATAATGCTGAAATAACTGTTAAAAATAAGTCTCTTTTTTTTTCAGTAACAACTTGAATTGTATTCTTTATGTATTTAATTATTGTGGTAATATTTTAACTTACAAACAATTTCTGAATCTCCATAACTTTCCAGTCCCACCAAAGGAATATAATACTTTGATGAGAGCTATCCCAGTAGGCTTAACCCAGTTAAGTAGAAAACACCTTAAATTCAGTAAAGGCAACAGTGTTTATCCAGCTTTGTCTGGGTGGTATCGATATTTTAGACCAGAAATGCAATAATATACATATTCGCAAAATATTTCAGACAAAGAGAAAGATTTACTCCAAGAGGGCAATTCTACTGGGCCTCCTTTCTAACAAATATTAGTTGGAGAAAGGCCTGGCTTTTGCCAAGTAAATTTTGTTTATCTAATAAGGAGATTCATTATAAAATTCTTCATAAAATTTATCACGTTAATTTGTCTATTTTTTAAATATTCTGATATTGATGAGTCTTGCTCCTTTTGTGAGGAAACAGCTTCCCATTTATTTTTTGACTGTGGTGTAACCAACAAATTATGGGTTGATTTAACCCCTTAACTGTCACCGTCCCCCCTGTGGGACGCCTAAGTTTACTTTGCCTTATTACAAATAAATCCTAATCTAATAATGACAAACTGTACATCGTTGGAAAGGTCTAAGACTCCTAAAGAGATATTTTACCATATTTTTGTGTTAGAAATTATGTAGGAAACGTAATAGATTAATATATGTCAAGAGTGCCACTGAAAAAATCTACACGGTAACACTTTCTATGAAGGCCGTAATTATAATACATTATAAGGGTATTCTTAAGGCATTATACTGAATGCGTAATGCATTATAAAAAACCTTATAGTATGTTGTATCATCTCATGAGTATTCATAAGAACAGTTTTAATGTATTATAATTTTTACTTATTTGTGGTTATAGCTTTTAAGAGTATGATTACTTCCTCATAGTTGTATTATAAGTCCCATATCTTGCCATGTTACGCATGTCACTTTACTTAAAGCATACAAAGACCACTTATAAATAATAACAATAATAATAATAATAATAATATTTCTCAAAGAGCCATAAGATCAGGTATTAGATCAGATTAATGTGTAATATGACACATTTGTATTATCAGTTTGATTATTTTGATGGTACTGCATGTCAGCTAGCAGTAATTATTATTAGTAGTATGATAAATATATGCTAACACTGTATTTTGATGGTTCCCCAAAAGACAAACTGATTATAAGTAACTTTGCAAGTACGTGAACCTGCTACCTAACCTAACCTTAACCCAAGTCTACTAATACTCTAAGGAGTGTAAGCTGACATGTAGTTGGAAAATTGCTTATTGTCAATAGACTAGGGGGGCCATCAAAATAAAACATAATATAATGTAAAAAATAAATGTAATATGATATAGTCTATTATAAATTAAGTAGATTTTACATGCTGTCCATTGTGTGTTATAAATAATTATAATCTTAAAAGTTATAACCTCAAATACTCAAGTATTATAATGTATTATAATTGTTGTTATGATTATTCATGAGACGACATAACATATTATAAGGTTTTTTATAATGCATTATGCATTCATTATAATGCCTTAGAAATACCATTATAATGTATTATAAATAGGGGCTTCATAGAAAGTGTTACCCTTTACATCATAACATGAGTTCTGACCTTTGTCACAAAAGACTTTCTTCATTGCCTTTTTCCTTATCACGCTTTAGATATCATAAGAAATTATATATCAGCTCAAAACTTAAAATCTCAAAATTCATCTTTTGAAAGGCATTTTAAAATCAGACATTGCATTACCATGGAAAATGTACATCAAAATCATATTACAAAATGTTTTCATTCATAAATTATAAAAATTTAAGTCTGGATAGTGCATTTTTATGTCTGTGTTCAAAAATAGGAGTGACAGTTAAAGGATTAAGCACCTATGTTTTTAGCCTTACAAATGTGACCCATACCTT
This sequence comes from Labeo rohita, assembly GCF_022985175.1. Taxonomy (NCBI): domain Eukaryota; kingdom Metazoa; phylum Chordata; class Actinopteri; order Cypriniformes; family Cyprinidae; genus Labeo; species Labeo rohita. The sequence goes on from NC_066883.1 coordinate 10,988,765, forward strand.
CGTCCTCAAATATGTTATTTTTTATTATGAAAATCCCAAACTATGGCTTAAATGTCCTCTGTCTTTTTCCCTTTTTCTTGCTGAACTTGATTCTCTCGTTTCATCTCTTAGACTTACAAATAACAAAAAGAGTGCCAAATTTTTGTTGCATTATGACAACTTTTCTAAAAAGAGGTAATTTATTTTTATACTTTTCTTTTCTGTATGGATAATGCCATAATTTGATGTACGCAAATCCAGAATATTAATTTTCTGTCTTTTTCTCTATGATTGTTCCTTGTAGGAATGATCAATGTCTAATTTCCCTGTTCTTTTTTTACAAGTTTTTTACAAGCTCTGCAACAATAAAAAAAAAAAAAAAAAAAAAAAAAAAAAACTAACAAAAAAAACCCCAGCAGCCTCAAGCCACTCTCCTGTGGGATCCGGGAGTTGTGTTGCACCTGGCCGCTTGGCAACAATGTCCAGAATATTGTAGCTGGCATCAAAAACCACCTACGTGTTAATGCTGGGAATTTTTTTTCGGTTTACAATTGCATGTTCATCTTCTGATGGCGCAGTGATTTGGACATGTGTCCTATCTATAGCACCAACTACACCAGATAATCCATATGTGGCCATGAAGTGGGCTTTGTTTATTTGTAGTTGGCGAACGTCAAGAGGAAAGCATATAAATTGTCTGATGATGTGAGGTTGACAGAGAGCATTTATTGTTTGATGCAATATTCTGCTGACAGGTGGCTGAGATATACCTAGTTCGTCTGCTCTCCGTAGCTGCATTTTACCTGTGGCCAGGTATCGTAGGGTTGTGTCAAAAAAACCTTAATATGTGGCATTATTGGGTTGTTTCTATTTGTTGGTGAAGTGACTGCGTCCCTGACAAGTTCTACAACAGTCATAATACCTTCGCGATTAAGATGATACCTTCTTACAAGCTCATTATCGTCAAATGTTACTAAAACATTTCTGTTCTGAGGCGGATTGCCGACAACAGCCATTTTAGGATAGTTTTAGGACTTGATCTTAGTGACTTAGGAGTCATCTTCCCTACTCCTAACATTTCAGATTTAGGAGGTAGTTTTAGCGCTAAAACACTTTGTGAACGCTTAGAGCAAAAACTGCATTGAGTATAAATCAGCCTAAATCAGGCTTAAATCACCAAAGACCAAATCCCAACTATCCTAAAATGGCTGTTGCCGGCAATCTGCCTGGGAACTGAAACTTTTTATAAACTGCATTTATTTGCACATTTATTTGCACGTATACGTTTTCCCACACAACTTGTTTTAGTCTTGGAGGTTATCATTTATGTTTGCATATCTTACTATCAGCCATGATTATTCTATTCTGTTAACAAAAAGGCTGTTTATATGCATATCAGCTAATTGTTTATAAGAAGCACACATGTAAAAGGCTGACAATCAGCTGAACATATACTTAAATAGTGACGCATAGCCTGCATTTTAAAATTTTAAAACTTTATTTGAATGTGGCAACATTTTTTAAACTTTATTTGAATATGGCAACATAATGTTGCGCTCTACAATATTTCTATTAACAAATCTCTGACAGAGTCCCCTCCCCTATCAGCCAATCACTGTGTGCATGGTTAGTAAGCATGCTGACATCATCCATAGTAACAAGGTCAACCACGCCCTTACTTTTAGCTTAAGATTTCTCTCTGTTCCTTAATTAAAAGTTGCCTCAGCAGCTTTGTTAATTGGTTTTAAGAGAAAACTCTTATCTAAAAACTTTTACTGCTATTTAGGAGAACTCTTAGTGATAAGATAAAATGTTTTGTGAATACAGGCCCTGGTCATTATCCACGAAAGGGCTGCCTGTTACAAAGCAAAGATTATCTCACTGGATATTGGATACTATAGTCCTGGCTTATGCTGTGGCTGGCTTGCAATGCCCCATAGGCGTGAAGGGATTTTCACTAGAGAAAATGGCCTCTTCCTCGGCATGGTCTAGTGGAATTTCTACTGGTGAGATTTGTGTCGTCACCATCCACTTTAGGTAGATTTTACAGTTTAAATATCCCCTCTTTACTACCTTACTACTTTGCTTAACTACCTTTTCCCCCTCTCTCTGAGTGAAAGGGCAGAAGTAATAGACCTCAGGTTAATAGCTTGGGGTCTTTTATGGCTCAGGTATGGGGGCCCTCATTAAAGTACTGTTGACTTGAGATGGTCCTCACTGCAAAACAAAAGATCCAGGGGGCCACTGGCTCCCACCTTTTTGACAGGCGAAAGTGTCATTGGCTTATGCAGCTACACAATCAGAGCTTCAGTATCAGAGTAAACAGGGGTTTATCCATAGCGCCAACGACGCAATGCTCATATCCTTTTCTCAGGGAACCGAGGTTATGTTAGGACCAGAACATTTTTCAGGTAGGTCTAACAGTAGTATTCAGGTACAGAAATAATCCAGACACTGAATAAAGCAATCAAAAGTAATATAACAGTCTTCTCTTTATAAATAAATACAGGAAAATACAGGAATCCCTACAATTAGTAACAAGTTATTAATTTAAGAGCAGTGAGTGATTTTCTCTGTCTTTTGTGGTTTGATTAACATTAATGGCACATATAACAGTAGGATTGATAGACTGCTCTCTCTTTAAGACCTCATGCACAGATCACAGATTTAAACTGTTTATGTGAATGCTCACCAGGACGAGCATTTTGACATATTTTTGTATATCAGAACATTTACATGCAATATGCAGTGAAAAATAACTTAATTTAGTTTTCACATTCTGTCTGAGAAGTGGGCTTTGTGTGCTTACAGTCTCTCAGACAGCCCTTGAGTACTGAATTGAGTACTGTTTATTTATATATGTTCAGAAGTCCCTATGTATGATAGTTTAATCATGGAGCTTTGAATTCATTGATAAAAAGCAGACTGTCTTATTGCAGGTGATATTGGCAATACTGTGCATTTTTTCAGTCATAGAGATCATTAATGGAAAAAGCGTTCCAATGAATTTGCACTCACACTAAAGAGTAAAGAGTAAAAACAAAATCAAAAATCACATTGTGCCCCCTTATACAACCTGTGAAAATGTTTTAATGATATGTGTACGTTAACACTAAAAAAACATTGATACAAAGTTTTAAATAAAACGTGTCGACGTTTTAACGTGGAATCTTTATTTTTTAAACTTATAACTAAGATTACACATTTCGATTATGTAAACAACAGGTTTAACGCTGAACTGACTGGTCAGTTCATTCTTTGTATTACTCTAAATGATCGGCCAATAAAACTTAAAGTTTCTTAATTGCTCAATAAGTTTATTCTTACCTTTAGATTATTCGTAGCTTATTGTAATTAGTATCCTTCTTCTTCTTCGTCGTCGTCGTCGTCGTCTTCTTCTTCTTTTATGGTTAGCAAACAAGCTCGTGGTGCATTTCCGCTGTTATGGATCAACCGGGGATCATGTTATCTGGGGATATGCGTGTGCACGCAAATAGTTTTACCTGAGATTCCAACAGATGTTGGACGGCCACAGATTCGTCACATGGAATTTTCCACGGAACAGATTTCAAAGCTTTCCACATTATTTTTGAATGTTTGTATCATTATTGGACTGTTGTTTTCCCTTTCGCTATTCCAATGTATCAGACTCCGTTTAAGGGAAGTTTAATGCGTTTTCACGTCGCGTATCACAGACCACGCCCAGACTGTTTTGTTTAGGCTACATTCGTGGATTGAATGGGTTTTGTTTCCTAATAACAATTAGCAATAAGGTATTTACTTTGTAAAACACCTGTATGTGCAGTAGTTAAAAAAATCTTTAATTTGTGTATTAATTTTAAGTAGGAATATTGCTGTGGTTAAAGGGACGTCAAGCATTTATTAACTTTATTTATTTATTTTAATTTTTTTTTTAAATAAGATGACACAAGATGCAGCAATTATCTGTGCTTAATTAAGTTCAACAAATTATTTAATGTTTAACAAACATTTATTTAATGTTTATCAAACATATATACATAGGCGTTAAAGCAAAATCACAAAAAGCACTTTTTGTGTACATAGCAATACATATACCATAGCTTCAAAGCAGCATTACATAAAATGCATGTTTCTGTTACTAGGAAGAGAAATCTGAAATGTCAGTGTAATGTCCATATGTGACCCTGGACCACAAAACCAGTCATAAGGGTGATGTATGGTTTGTTAGGATAGTTATTTAGCTAAGATACAACTACTTTAAAATCTGTAATCTGAGGGTGCAAAAGAAAATTAAATATTCAGAAAATTGCAGTTAAAGTTGTCCAGATGGAAGTTCTTAGCAATGCATATTACTACTAATAATAAAAAATTATATATTTACAAAATATATGAATATACCCATGCTATTTCAGATCTAAAAGTAAACAGTAAATTTTTTCTGTTAAAGTCAGCTCTTCGTACCACTTCTCTTGTTACCACTGAAATGAAGATAACTCATAGTTATATTCAAAGTTATATTACATATAAAGAGGCCCCCGCTCATTACATTTCACTTAGAAAATTTAATATGCGTCATTTTTTCAGTTTAATAAGTCTGCAATTAAGAACATAATAAAGCTTATCCTATTCTAATTGATGTTTAGGAAAGAGGTATCCTATTCATGATTATGAGGTTAGTGATGTATACTGTCTCTTGGAATATTAGCCATATATGTAATAATTCATCATCACAGTATATGTTCATAACATGAAAAAGTTGTGGTAGCCACTGAGTGGTTGTCACAGGACAAAAGACAGTATGAAAACTGGAAAAGGAACCCGAGTCAGTAAGAAAGTTCCAGATGTAGTATGTAAAAAATGAAACGCAAGAGTTATGAATTGGTCTAAACAGAGATCTAAGCCTATGCAAAATGTTGATTTCAGATCAGTCATAAATCAGTCATATGTCCAGGGAAGAGGATACAGAGGCATCAGAGCAATCAAGAGATCTCAGAAAATAATAATAATAAAAAAAGAAGTTTAAAATCACTTAGACTCAAGCCAAAGCATCTGTTCTTTTTCTTATTTATTTTCTTTAATATTAAGTAATAACTCAGAAAATGAATATCCATCCATCCATCCATTTTCACCCGCTTATCCGGAACCGGGTCGCGGGGGCAGCAGTCTAAGCAGAGACGCCCAGACTTCCCTCTCCCCAGACACTTCCTCCAGCTCTTCCGGCGGAACACCGAGGCGTTCCCAGGCCAGCCGAGAGACATAGTCCCTCCAGCGTGTCCTGGGTCTTCCCCGGGGCCTCCTCCCGGTGGGACATGCCCGGAACACCTCCCCAGGGAGGTGTCCAGGAGGCATCCGGAACAGATGCCCGAGCCACCTCAACTGGCCTCTCTCGATGTGAAGGAGCAGCGGGTCTACTCCGAGCTCCTCCCGAGTGACCGAGCTCCTCACCCTATCTCTAAGGGAGCGCCCAGCCACCCTACGGAGAAAACTCATTTCGGCCGCTTGTATCCGGGATCTTATCCTTTCGGTCATGACCCAAAGCTCATGACCATAGGTGAGAGTAGGAACGTAGATCGACCGGTAAATCGAGAGCTTCGCCTTACAGCTCAGCTCTTTCTTCACCACGACAGACCGGTACAGCGACTGCATTATTGATCTCCCGCTCCATCCTTCCCTCACTCGTGAACAAGACCCCCAGATACTTAAACTCCTCCACCTGGGGCAGGGACTCCACACCAACCTGAAGAGGACAAGCCACCCTTTTCCGACTGAGAACCATGACCTCAGACTTAGAGGTGCTGATTCCCATCCCAGCCGCTTCACACTGAACTGCAAACCGCCCCAGTGCCTGCTGTAGGTCCTGGTTCGAGGAAGCCAACAGGACAACATCATCCGCAAAAAGCAGAGATGAGATCCTGTGGTTCCCAAACCAGACCCCCTCCGGCCCCTGGCTGCGCCTAGAAATCCTGTCCATAAAAATAATGAACAGGACCGGTGACAAAGGGCAGCCCTGCCGGAGTCCAACACGCACCGGGAACAGGTCCGACTTACTGCCAGCAATACGAACCAGACTCCTGCTCTGGTCATACAGGGACCGAACAGCCCTTAACAAAGGACCCCGGACCCCATACTCCCAGAGCACCCCCCACAGGACACCGCGAGGGACACGGTCGAATGCCTTCTTCAGATCCACAAAACACATGTGGACTGGTTGAGCAAACTCCCATGAACCCTCCAGCACCCTGAAGAGGGTATAGAGCTGGTCCATTGTTCCACGACCAGGACGAAAACCGCATTGTTCCTCTTGAATCCGAGGTTCGACTATCGGACGAATTCTCCTCTCCAGTACCCTGGCGTAGACCTTCCCGGGGAGGCTGAGAAGTGTGATCCCCCTATAGTTGGAACACACTCTCCGGTCCCCCTTCTTAAAAAGAGGGACCACCACCCCGGTCTGCCAATCCAGAGGCACTGTCCCCAGCCTCCACGCGATGTTGCAAAGGCGTGTCAACCAAGACAGCCCTACAACATCCAGAGACTTTAGGTATTCAGGGCGGATCTCATCCACCCCCAGGGCCTTGCCACCGGGCAGCTTCTCAACTACCTCGGCAACTTCAGCCCGGGAGATGGTCGAGTCCGCCTCTGAACCCCCGGCCTCTGCTTCCTCAATGGAAGACATGTTATTGTCTTCCTCAATGGAAGGCGTGTTGACGGAATTGAGGAGATCCTCGAAGTATTCCTTCCACCGCCCGACAATGTCCCCAGTTGAGGTCAGCAGATTCCCACTCCCACTGTACACAGTGTTGGTAGGGCACTGCTTCCCCCTCCTGAGGCGCCGGACGGTTTGCCAGAATCTCTTCGAGGCCGACCGATAGTCCTTCTCCATGGCCTCGCCGAACTCCTCCCAGACCCGAGTTTTTGCCTCCACAACCACCCGGGCTGCCGTCCGCTTGGCCCACCGGTACCTCTCAGCTGCTTCTGGAGTCCCACGAACCAACCAGGCTCGATAGGACTCCTTCTTCAGCCTGACGGCATCCCTTACTTCCGATGTCCACCACCGGGTTCGGGATTGCCGCCACGAGAGGCACCAGAGACCCTACAGCCACAGCTCCGAACAGCCGCGTTAACAATGGAGGCGGAGAACATAGTCCACTCGGACTCAATGTCTCCATCCTCCCTCGGAATCTGGTTAAAGCTCTGCCGGAGATGAGAGTTGAAGACCTCTCTGACAGGGGGCTCTGCCAAGCTTTCCCAACAGACCCTCACAGTACGTTTGGGCCTGCCGAGTCTGTCCAGCTTCCTCCCCGCCAACGGATCCAACTCACCACCAGGTGGTGATCAGTTGACAGCTCCGCCCCTCTCTTCACCCGAGTGTCCAAGACATACGGCCGGAGGTCAGACGAAACAACCACAAAGTCGATCATCGACCTCCGCCCCAGGGTGTCCCGGTACCACGTGTACTGATGGACACCCTTATGCTCGAACATGGTGTTCGTTATGGACAAACCGTGGCTAGCACAGAAGTCCAACAACAAAACACCACTCGGGTTCAGATCAGGGGGACCGTTCCTCCCAATCACGCCCCTCCAGGTATCACTAGAATCGCCCACGTGAGCGTTGAAGTCCCCCAGTAGAACAACGGAGTCCCCGGTCGGAGAGCTTTCCAGCACCCCTCCCAGTGACTCCAGAAAGGCCGGGTACTCTACACTGCCATTCGGCCCGTAGGCACAAACGACCGTGAGAGACCTATCCCCAACCCGAAGGCGCAGGGAAACGACCCTCTCATCCACCGGGGTAAACTCCAACACATGGCGGCTAAGCTGGGGGACTATAAGCAAGCCCACACCAGCCCGCCTCCTCTCACCGCAGGCGACTCCAGAATAGTGAAGAGTCCATCCCCTTTCGAGGAGTTGGGTTCCAGAGCCCGAGATGTGCGTGGAGGCGAGCCCGACTATCTCTAGTCGGTACCTCTCAACCTCCCGCACCAACTCAGGCTCCTTCCCCCCCAGTGAGGTAACATTCCATGTTCCTATAGCCAGATTCTGCGTCCGAGGATTGGGTCGCCGAGGCCCCCGCCTTCGACCGCCACCCATCCCACAATGCACCGGTCCCCTATGGTCCCTCCCGCAGGTGGTGGGCCCACGGGAGGGCGGCCCCACGTTGCTTTTTCGGGCTAAGCCCGGCCGGGCCCCGTGGGGTAAGGCCCGGCCACCAGACGCTCGCATACGAGCCCCAACCCCAGGCCTGGCTCCAGGGTGGGGCCCCGGCTGCGCCATACCGGGCGACGTCACGGACCTATGTTCTTTTTCAGCCATATGGGTTTTTTTTGGACCGCTCTTTGTCTGGTCTGTCACCTAGGACCTGTTTGCCTTGGGAGACCCTACCAGGGGCATTATAGCCCCTGACAACATAGCTCCCAGGATCATGCAGACACTCAAACCCCTCCACCACGATAAGGTGGCGATCCCCGGAGAGGAGAAAATGAATAATTTTAGGTAAATAATTTCGCATGTGACGAATCTGTCGTCGTCTAACATCTGCTGGAAATCCAGGTAAACATACTTGCGTGCACGCGCGCATCCCCAGTTAACATGATACCCACTTGATCTATAACACTGCCACTACTTGCTGTGAAGTAATGACGTAAGGTCAAACTAGTAAAAGAAAAATATTAACTAAGTCCTATATCACAGAGCTTAGATAAGCTAGTAAGTCCAGAGAGTTTTGTACAGAAAGCTTAAAAAAAGAATAATAATAATAATAAAAAAAAAATCTGTTAGTTGTAAAATGAACGTACACTTAAATTTAATATACATTTAGTTGTACTTTGTTTTATTTGATGATGTGTCAAGTGTGCGACTGATGATCTTGCAGCAATATAAAGTGACAGCTGACGTGATGCGACGCCAATAGTTTTAAATTTCTTTTTTGTTTTTGGTTGTCGTCCTGGTGCTGTATAATGCAGAAACTTAATATTAAAACCGGCTAGTTTTCAGGAAATAAAAATATATAAAGTTGATTTTATAGCTTTGTATATGATTAGACACTTGCACGTGTTATTATATTAATTATTATATTATATTATTATTTTATCTAGCTCAAAATCAAGCTCAAGTGGAAATCCCATCGCATCTCGGCAGTATATACTGTACAAAGTAGGTCGCATTACCTACGTATTACGTATTCATCAGTTTAGGACTGCGGTTAAGCCTGCCTCCAATTAGAAAAACACGGTCATTCTAGCCGCCACTTTAGTTTTTCTGTTTCCTGCATCAGAGGAAAAGCGATCTTTGGCTTTCATTTATGGAGCCAGTTATGTTCACGCCATATCGGAATTACCGTAATTACGAGATTCCAACTTGTAAAAAACGCTCACTTCCTCGTACAACTCGTAATTACAACTTGTGAACTGGGAGTCTTCTGAGAGCTACGACTTGTACCACATGACCGCTGTGCCACATAGACTCTGTTTAGGCGTTGATAGTGTTGCCATAGAAAAGCATAATTCCGAGTCTGGACGTGAACGGCTCCGAGTAGAACGTCACATATTTTGTCATCTCGAAATTACGGTAATTACGATATGGCGTGAACGCAGCATTTTTCTGTCAATATTGAATGAACGAATGAATAAATGAAAATGAATGAATGAATGAATTTTGTCTTAGAATTTGGATAGCCCTGAAAAGAAACTTCCTGTTTGCACAGAACAATTTCGATTTAGATTAACAGGCCACCACCCCAGTTTGTCACTGAGCCAGTTCCAGGACTATCTGATGTAGCATTACATTACATAAGCCTTCCAAAAACTCATATATAACCAGTTTTGTCTTTGGAAAGCTCTAAGAAGGAAACAACATGTTTCCACAGAACAATTTCAATTCAGATTGACAGTTTCCTTATTTAGAGCTATTCCAAATTAAAGACAAAACTGGTTATGTAAATTTTTTTTTATAAATTGAAATTGGCTGTCGATCTGAATTGAAACTGGTCTTTTTTTTTTGTTTGACCTCTCCAAAATCAAAGACAAAACTGGTATGAGTTTTTATATGAGTTTTTGGAGGGCTTATTTTATGAAATGCTACATCAGATAGTCCTGAAATTGGCTGAGTGACACCCTGGGGTGGTGGACTGTCAAACTGAATTGAAACTGGTCTGTGCAATCAGTGAGTTTCATTTATTTTATTTTATTTTTTTTTATGACGAGCTGACCGACAAAAAGAGTGAGGTCAGGTGATACAGACAAGACGATGGTTGAAGTTTGTTTTTTATTTTGAAAAGCCTGTTGACTTTTGCAGTTTATCTATGGTGGTTTTAGAAGTTATTTATTTATTTAGCTTTTAATTTATTTATATATTTAACTTATTTATTTGGTTCTACAGTGTTTGCTGATTTTTACTTTGTGTGATTTCTTTCTTATTCGTTTTGCTAATAAACGTTCTACATTTCTTATATTTATTTGGTTCCCCAGTGTTTACCGATTTTCAGTTTTGTATACTAGGCTTTATGTAAATCTAAGTTATTTGTTATTTTATATTAGGCATATTGCATGGTGTAAGCTATTTTTATTCGTTTTGTTAATAAAAGTTCCATGATTAATTTATAGGCTAAGTGAGTTTAACGTTGTATTTTGTTGTTGCGTGAATGGGATTCAAGCAATTGAAGCCGAATTGCCACAAATTTAAAAGTGAAAGTAAAATGTGCACTGCGCATTTACAAGTTTGCCATTGAAGTTTGGAGCCAGTTTCCTACTTTCATCATAACTGAGAAACTTGTTTCTGATATAGCCAAAACTTGTAAAAGCGGGTAGATTTCTTTCAAGACAAGTTGAGAATCACGAGTCTCGGGACTCGCGAGGATATGGGGCTTAAATTAAAAATCATTTACCCAAAACGTAGGCCTACTTATTCTATCCACTAAAATAATAAGATAATATAAATACAATGAAATGGGTACGATGGGTACAGTTCATACACCCTCTATAGGTCGCTATGTATACAGTAACAGTTCAATCAAGTGTGTGTTTGTGTACTGGTATTATCTACGTTATGGCACCAAATGTCCCCACAAGTATAGTAACACCAGTAAATTCTAACCTAATGTGAACATTTTTTTAGGTTCCCATGAGGAAACAAGCTTATAATTCATAGAGAATGGTTGAAAATCTGATATTATTTTAGTCTACAATCTGTTATATATCAGTTTAAATAGTTTTTAATGCTTTGATAACTAGCAGAAGACACTAAACAGTTTTGAATCCCAGTTGTGCAGATGGGGAACATTGTAACAATGTGCATTACAATGTGCCTTGCTATTATTAAACTATGCTATTCTATAACATTAGCAAAGTAATTTACACAATTTACTTTTATGAATTTTAATGAGAAACCACAACAAACAGATTAATAAAGACTGACAGTCAGTGTTCAATATTCAGAAATTATTATTTCATTTTTATTTATTATTGTCATAGTTCACTTATATTCTTTTGAGATAAATTAAGAAAATTGTATACACTGTAATTATGAAACAAATAAACATATTTGTGCAAGACAAGTGTGAAATGAATGTGAATAAAAAAATTATACTCTAAAGCCCAAGTGGATTTACACAAACTGAGAAAGTCAGAAAGTGTGCCGTGCTTTCCCCCTACAGTTTTAATCAAGATCAGGTAAAGTAGGCCATCAGGTAAAGTGGGCTGTCTAAGCTTGATTGTACTGTGCTCAAAGGGTTTACACTTTCAGGGCATAACAGTGGTTATTACTTGAAGTGACACTATTTCTTTAAATGACAAAATAATTTTAGTTGATGCAATATGACACAATATGACACGAGTACTGTGTCATGGTGAAAGTGAAAGATAGAAAACCTTGACATAAGATTTTTCCTTATAACTTATAAGGTTGCTCACTAAATGTAAACAAATGATGTCTCATGTTACGCATGTAACCATGGTTCCCCGAGAGGGAATGAGACACTGCATTCTCTAGCCTAGTGGACACTATGGGGAATGCTGCCAGCATGACAGGTGTCTGAAGCATGTGTAAAACAATGCCAATCCTATTAGTCTACGTGGCCCCTGACGTCATAGGTGGGTGCCCGAAAGTATAAAAGGCCACCTGCTCAATACTTCACCAGCTTAGTTGTCTGAAGGAGACGTAAACAGACAGGCTGAAGGCATGGCGAGGGGACGCAGCATCTCGTTTCCTCTCTGGGAACGATGGTTAAATGCATAACCCAAAACGTTCCCCTTATGGGGAACTCATGCTGCGCCTTCTAACGGACACTATGGGAAACAAAATGCCAACTATGCCATGTCGAGGCACATGCCTGTCCACCTGTTGAAAAAGAACCAAGGGAGTAACAGACATACACCAAGCCTTTTTTCAGAAAGGGGCCAAGCTACTGACGCCCCAGACTGTTCACATAACCTGGTAGAAATGGGGAACCCGATTTCAAATTAATGAAGTTGTCGCAGTGAAAACAAAAAAAATAACCACGTGAATACCAAAATATTTGCAAATTTAATGTCAACACAAAAGTTTCAGTTGTTTGGGATTTTCACACATTTATTTTACTCAACCTCTAGGTTATATTTTGGGTTTATTTTTTGGGTTTGTTAAATATATTTGTCTGATTATATGTGTTAATAAATATTGTAATGTGATTTCAGAAGTGGCATTATATCATCACATATTGGATTTAGAGATTTTGAGCCTGCTTAATAAGTTGTTAAATGACACAAATGTGTGATCAGAAAACAATCATGAAATGACACTAGGCTCTTCTCCCTAAGCTGTGAAAAAGTTAAATCCAAAGTAGATGTGTAACATGGGGAGAGAGAAGAGAGGTGAGCGGATCCATTCGCAAGCTTTTATTGAGACGAGACAGAGACATGGTGAAAACAGGCAGGGTCGAGACAATAGCAAACAGGTGTAGCAAAGGCAAGATGTGGGAATAGTCCATGCAGCAGGCATGGGTCGATGATCGGCGAACGTAATCCAGGGCGGAAAAGCAAAGGGATAATCTGTGAAACGAGCGAGTACTCCAAAAGGCAGGTGGCGAGACAGATGAAACGAGATGGCCAGGTGAGAAAGCTAAACACTGGGAACTCGGAAACTCTGGAACTCAGGAACTCAGGAACTAGGGAACTCAGAAGACACGTGAAACAACAACAGAAAACACCACAATACTCGGTGAGAAACAGGGGGAAAGTCCGGGGCTTATATAGCGCGTCTGATTGGCCACAGGTGCCAGCGCAATCAGCGCGATGGGTGATGGAAGACGTAGTCCGGGGTGCAGTGCAACAGTCTGTGTGATGTGAAAGTGCGAGAGCGACATCTGGTGGTGAGCGGACCGAAGGTCACCGACCAGATTCATGACAAGATGGAGCCACAGTTAGGCATGAGAGTGGACGTATTTAATCTAATGTATTTAACCCTTTAATTGTCACCGTCCTCTCTGTGGGACGCCTAAGTTTACATCAGCATATTATAAATAAATCCTAATCTAATCATGACTCTTTTGTGTTACAAATAATATCGAAAAAGTAATAGATTAATTTATTACAAGAGTGCACCGCAAAAATCTACATCATAACAGGAGTTCTGACCTTTGTTACAAAAAGGCTTTTTTCGTTGCCTTCTTTACCTATCACGCAATAGAAATCTTAAGAGATTATGTATCAACTGAAAACTTTAAATCTCAAAATTCATCATTTGAAAACCATTTTAAAATCAGACATTGCATTACCATGGAAAGTGTGCATCAATGTGTGCATGGGTTTTGGCTGGTGCACTTGGATGGGTTACCATACTTGGTAACCCAAATTCTGAGTATGGGTCACCATACTTGGCCACATGTCACATCCTTTCCTTTCCTTTCTTAATGGCCTTGTATAAAGCCTGTCTCTGATGGATGGAAAATTCAGCTCATCCAGGTCACTGGCTGCATCTTAGCCAGATGAGATTAATTGAGAAGCAGACTGATGTCTAAACTGAGATGACCAGCTCTATCTCCATGCTCATAGTAAGTTGCTCTTGTCCCTTTTAAAAAAATCCTCAGCTTGTTGGTTGTCAGTAAGTCGATTTCAGTTTGTAATTGAGCCTCCAACCTTCAGAATGTCTGTGTGAATTTTAAGGGAAGAAGTTTAAAATGCGTGGAGCATGGTCTGAGAAAGTTATTGCAGAATATTCTGTGGATGTAACTAGAGATAAGAAAACCTTTGTCTATAAAAAATAATCAATTCACGAATAGACATGATGGACATCTGAAAAGAAAGAAAACCCTTTTGTACTTGCATTGAAGAAATGCCAAGTGTCTACACATCCCAACTGGTCCATTATTGATGAAAAGGACCTAGACATTGATGCAGGAGCTTCTTGGGTTGTGAATAGTCAATTAAAATAAATAAATAAAGATTTAAATTCATTTAGTGGACTAAATTAAAAGAAGAAAAAAGAACAGTCAAATAAATAAAGTAAGCAATCTGAACTGCAAATAATATTTTTATTTTAAAATATGCACTCATTCAATTTTAGTTGTATCATTCATTTATTTGTCCTCAGACAGGAAATTTATCTTTACAGAAGGTGCGTATATAACACAAGAACAACTAAACAATATATACAAACTTATCACAAAAAATAAAAATAAAAAATAATAATAATTCCAGAGCGTATGATGATAACTGATTTCCCATGTGTTTAAAGCACAAATAGCTGAAGGAACAAAACTCTTACTAAAATTAGTCCTCCTACACATTGGTAGTCTATGCCTATGGCCAGATGGAAGAACAATGAAATACAGATGTAGTGGATGATCTGGATCATTTAGGATTTTATGTGCTTTCCGGATCATAGTTGAAGTAACACAGTCTGAAAACTTAGGAGTAGGAATACCAATAATCCTGCTCTTGTCATCATAATCAATTATGAATTACATGAATCACGTAAATAACAGACCTACTTTCAATTAAAAATGGCGGAACTTGACAAAAAAAAGTTTAATGCTTTGCATCACTGGATATTATTGGTCTTTTCCATCATAGAAAGGGAATACTCACTGATCAATACAATTCCCTATTTTAGATCAGTGGGAACGCTACGTTTCTTACAGTTGAGCCGACTGTTGCTATAGCAACAAAAGCAACTTTCATTGCACAAGCTCTTATTCACTTTCAGTTTACTTTCATACATTCAGCATTAACAGCAAGTCAAAAGGGGTAAGCTAGTTTCAACTGAACTGTAGCATTTAGACAAGGGGTAGCGAACGTTGGTCCTGGAGAGCCGCAGCCCTGCATAGTTTTGCTTCAACCCTAATCAAACGCACCTGAACAAGCTAATCAATGTCTGAAGGAACTAGGAAGCAACAGGCAGGTGAGTTTTAATCAGGGTTGGAGCTGTACTCTGTAGGGCTGTGGCTCTCCAGGACCGGAGTTCGCCACCCCTGATTTAGATGCTTATATTATGTTATTGCCCAGTCAATGCAATGAATGCACGTTATTGATTAAGCAAATTTTTTTAGATCATTAATTCAACTGCTCAGGTAAATTCAGGGGTAGGCTATAATACATCTTTGCATAATTTCTGGTGTTATTTAATGATTGTTGAGGCAGTCCCCAGCTATATCTTAAATGTCTCAAAAAACAGTATGCTTCAGATTGGTTTTAATCACTGCATAAAAAAAAATTAACGCAATATTAATTTAATTCTGACTGGTTGGGCAAGACTGTCATTTGGGTGGGCTCAGCCCACCCCTGCCCATGTGTGGAGCTGGTGTTATGCCAAATTCTTACACCCACCAGATTACTACACTGCTAGTATTGGTAGGTTTAGAGTTAGGTGTCGGGGAGGGGTTAGAATTAGGGGTGGGGTGGGATTAAGCAATCAGGTAGCGATTTCAACAAGAGGAGGTAATAATTTAGCAGGTGTCGAAAATGGGCACAACACCAGCCTCATTTAATGTTTAAGATTACTAGATTACAGCCCACAGTGTACCGTGTAATTAAACAAAATTTACAGCGTACCTATTTGTAACTATGGAGTACCTCCACAGTACCTACTCTTAGGTATAGATAAAAGATATAAATATGACATCATAAAACACAACACGTGTTTATTGCATAAATTATGTTTTTTGATAGCTGTAGTGCTATCAAGTAAGTTTAACATCCACGGGTTTAACGCCACGCCAGCAGAGGGAGCCCTCACCCACTGACTGACTGTTGCTGCTCCCTCTGCTGCTTCGTTTGTTACTTCCTGTTTGGTGGCCATAAAAGGAGGCCATTTTCAAACAGCAAGCTGCGAAGTATTGTTTTGCCTTTGCGGACTCTACCAAGCATTTTTCCTTGTTTTCATTGCCCTGTTTTTGTCATTGCCACGGTTTTGTTTTATTATCATAGTTTTGCTTTTGTTTTTCCATAGTTCTGTCTAGTTTTTGCCATCGTTCCTTTCCTTGTTTATTTGTTACTTTTTGGACTGCTCTCCCTGGTTTTTGAACTCTGCCTGTTTTGTGGATTACGTTATTGTGTTGCCTTCGTCACTCTGTTTGTCTGGATACTGACCCTGCCTGTCTGACTACGATCTGTAAATAAAAGCTCGCACTTGGATCTTACACGCTTCCTACGAGTCCTGCTTGTTACAGAATACTTCGCCTACCTAAGATCCAGCGGCTTCTACACAGATCTAACCATGGACCCAGCATCACGCCTAGTTCTACTCCGCCAAGGTAACCGGCCAATTGAACAATATGTTATGGACTTTTGTGAGCTCTGTCACTTGGTGGATTTTCAAGACAGCTTTCTTAAGGACATTTTCTTTTTTGGCTTGGACAAGGACATTTCAGTTAAACTGCCAAGACATCACCACCACTGGTCATTAATCCGTTATATTGACTATGCTCTGTTGCTGGCTGGATCGGCATTTACTGTAGGGATCGCCGATGATCAATCCTACCATCCTCCTGTACCAGCCACACCTAAATGCTCATGTGTCATGTCCGGTATTGTCACTATCATGCCAGAGCCTTCTCATACCAAGTCTGCCAAGCCACAGCCTGCTCACGTCACGTCTGCCATACCACAGCCTGCTCACGTCACGTCTGCCAAGCCACAGCCTGCTCACGTCACGTCTGCCAAGCCACAGCCTGCTCACGCCATGACCGCCGCTCCAGGGCCTGCTCACGTCATGCCCGCCGCTCCAGGGCCTGCTCACGCCATGCCTGCCGCTCCAGGGCCTGCTCACGCCATGCCTGCCGCTCCAGGGCCTGCTCACGCCATGCCTGCCTGTCCAGAGTCTGCACCTGTCATGGCCGCCCTCCTACAACCAGCTCACAAGATGGCTGCTATCTCCAAGCCAGTCCACAAGATGGCCGCCATCCCAGAGCCCATCCACAAGATGGCTGCCATCCCAGAGCCCGTCCACAAGATGGCCGCCATCCCCAAGCCTGTTCACAAGATGGCCGCCATCCCCAAGCCTGTTCACAAGATGGCCGCCATCCCCAAGCCTGTTCACAAAATGGCTGCTCCATCTGAGCCTCATCAAGTCAGAATCATCTCATCCAAATCTCATCTCGCCATGTCTGCTGCACCCAAATCAAATCAAGTTATGCCTGATCCTCCGGTGTCAAGTCAAGTCAGGGCTACACTTTCTGTGCCAAGTCAAGATACAGCTGTTCTCCATGAGTCAAACCAAGACACAGCTGTTGTTCTCCATGAGTCAAGTCAAGATACAGCTGTTCTCCATGAGCCAAGCCAAGATATAGCTGTTGTTCTCCATGAGTCAAGCCAAGATACAGCTGTCCTCCATAAGTCAAGCCAAGATACAGCTGTTCCCCCTGAGTCAAGCCAAGTCACAGCTGTTCCCCCTGAGTCAAGCCAAGTCACAGCTGTTCCCCATGAGTCAAGCCAAGTCACAGCTGTTCCCCATGAGTCAAGCCAAGTCACAGCTGTGCCCCCTGAGTCAAGCCAAGTCACAGCTGTTCCCCATGAGACAAGCCAAGTCACAGCTGTGCCCCCTGAGTCAAGCCAAGTCACAGCAGTTCTCCATGAGTCAAGCCAAGTCACAGCTGTTCCTCATGAGTCAAGCCAAGTCACAGCTGTTCCCCATGAGTCAAGCCAAGTCACAGCTGTGCCCCCTGAGTCAAGCCAAGTCACAGCTGTTCCCCATGAGTCAAGTCAAGTCACAGCTGTTCCCCATGAGTCAAGCCAAGTCACAGCTGTTCCCCATGAGTCAAGCCAAGTCACAGCTGTTCCCCATGAGTCAAGCCAAGTCACAGCTGTTCCCTATGAGTCAAGTCACGTTACAGCTGTTGTTCCTGAATCAAGTCAAGTTACAGCAGATCTTCATGAGCCAAGTCAAGCTGCTGTTGTTGTCCCTGAGCCAAACCAAGCCACAGTTGATCTTCATGAGCCAAGCCAAGTTACAGCAGATCTTCATGAGCCAAGTCAAGTTGCTGCTGTTATTCCCGAGCCAAGTCAAGTCACGGCTGGACTGCACAAGCCAGGTCAAGTCACCGCTGTTCTTCACGAGTCAAGTCAAGTCATGGCAGGCCTCCCTGAGTCAAGTCAAGTCACGGCATACCTCCCTGAGTCAAGTCAAGTCACGGCAGACCTCCATGAATCAAGTCAAGAAGCGGCTGTCCTACCAGAACCTCACGTATCAGCTGAAACCCCAGAGCCCATGTTCCCAAGCCACGCAGAGCCCACGCTCCCAAGCCACGCAGAGCCCACGCTCCTAAGCCACGCAGAGCCCACGCTCCCAAACCACAAGTCTACAGCATCCACACCCTCAAGGCCAACAGACATCCCACCATCTACTGTGTTGCCTGTAATGGCCGTTGCCATTTTCAGTGTGTGGGCTGCACACTGTGCTCCAGAGGCCTCGTCTGTCCATGAGTCTGGTCCAGAGGCCTTGTCTGCCCACAAGTCTGCTCCTGAGGTTTCATCTGTCCACGAGTTCACGTGCCTATACCTCCTGAGGTGTCAGCTCATGCTGTAGAACCTCCTAAGGAGGTGGCGTCCATTTATGAACTCACTGCCACGTCTGCCCTAGAATTGACGCCTATGCTTCCAGAGGTGTCAGCTTATGCTGTGGATCCTCCAATGGGGGCGGCATCCTCCTATGAACTCTCTCTCTGTCCTGTCACGACCAAGGAGGCCTATCACAAACCCTCTGCCTGTCATGTCACGGTCAAGAAGGCCTATCATGAAAACTCTGCCTGCCACGTCACGGTCAAGAAGGCCAATCATGAACTCTCCGCCTGTCATGTCACAGCCAAGAAGGCCTATTATGAACTCTCTGCCTGTCATGCCACGGCCAAGGAAATCGTCCGTGAACACACCGCTCTGCTATGGATGTCACTAGTTTCACTGTGGATATCTCTGCTCCTGTCTGCTCTGCCTGCTCTGCCTGCCCTGCCTGCCCCGCAATGGCTCCCGGTTCTGCCTGCTCTGCCTACTCCACCATGGCTTCCTACTCTGCCATTGCTCCACGGCCCAGGCCCTCCAGTGTTTCACGGTCTGCTACTGCTC
The DNA here is from genome assembly GCF_022985175.1 of Labeo rohita. Taxonomy (NCBI): domain Eukaryota; kingdom Metazoa; phylum Chordata; class Actinopteri; order Cypriniformes; family Cyprinidae; genus Labeo; species Labeo rohita. The sequence goes on from NC_066883.1 coordinate 11,008,248, forward strand.
CACGGCCCAGGCCCTCCAGTGTTCCACTGTCTGCCATTGCTCCACGGCCCAGGTCCTCCAAGTTTCCACTTTCTGCTACTGCACCACGGCCCAGGCCCTCCAGTGTTCCACTGTCTGCCATTGCTCCACAGCCCAGGTCCTCCAAGGTTCCACTGTCTGCTATTGCTCCACGGCCCAGGACCTCCAGTGTTCCACTGTCTGCCACAGCTCCACGGTCCAGGTCCTCCAAGGTTCCACTGTCTGCCACAGCTCCACGGCCGTGGTCCTCCAAGGTTCCACTGTCTGCCACAGCTCCACAGTCCAGGTCCTCCAGGGTTCCACTGTCTGCCACTGATCCACGGTCCAGGTCCTCCAGTGTTCCACTGTCTGCCACAGCTCCACGGTCCAGGTCCTCCAAGGTTCCACTGTCTGCCACAGCTCCACAGCCCAGGTCCTCCAGGGTTCCACTGTCTGCCACAGCTCCACAGCCCAGGTCCTCCAAGGTTCCACTGTCTGCCACAGCTCCACAGTCCAGGTCCTCCAGGGTTCCACTGTCTGCCACTGATCCACGGTCCAGGTCCTCCAGTGCTTTACTGTCTGCCACTGCTCCATGGCCCAGGTCCTCCAGTGCTTCACTGTCTGCCACTGCTCCATGGTCCAGGTCCTCCAGTGCTTCACTGTCTGTCCCTGCTCCACGATCCAGGCCCACCTCCTCTACATGGACCTGGCCCTCCGTCCCACCCCCTGTTTTGCCTCTGTTCCCCCACCCTCCTGGACTGTTGTTGTTTGAGCGCCAGGGGTTGCTCCTAGAGGGGGGGATTCTGTAACGCCACGCCAGCAGAGGAAGCCCTCACCCACTGACTGACTGTTGCTGCTCCCTCTGCTGCTTCGTTTGTTACTTCCTGTTTGGTGGCCATAAAAGTAGGCCATTTTCAAACAGGAAGCTGCGAAGTATTGTTTTGCTCTTGCGGACTCTACCAAGCGTTTTTCCCTGTTTTCATTGCCCTGTTTTTGTCATTGCCACGGTTTTGTTTTATTATCATAGTTTTGCTTTTGTTTTTCCATAGTTCTGTCTAGTTTTTGCCATCGTTCCTTTCCTTGTTTATTTGTTACTTTTTGGACTGCTCTCCCTGGTTTTTGGACTCTGCCTGTTTTGTGGATTACGTTATTGTGTTGCCTTCGTCACTCTGTTTGTCTGGATACTGACCCTGCCTGTCTGACTACGATCTGTAAATAAAAGCTCGCACTTGGATCTTACACGCTTCCTACGAGTCCTGCTTGTTACAACGGGCTGTAATTTAAAGTGATTACTTGTTACCCTATTGCTATGTGTAGTTAATGCGTAAGTGTAACATCCGTGGACTGTAATTTAAAGTGATCCTTTGTTACCCTCTTGTAACGTGTAGTTACCCATAAGACAAATGAATTGCTCAGTGGTTGCTCTTCCCAAGCTCAGAAAGATTCTCATATAACTCTCTATTTAGCGTCATCATCATTTCAGATGTTTCTCCTAAAATTACGTAGGACAAATGAAAGTAGACACAAATGAGACATGAGAAATATTTGAGAAAAACAAAACAAAACTGAGAATGTCATGGAAGAAATATACAATATCTCTTTATTGTCTTGCTGCAATCTCTATCAAGACTGCACTATTGAAATATTATTTCAAAGCTCAGTGATTGCTCTTGTAATAAGCTAATAATGAGACTTAGTTGTGATTCTCATATATCTCTAATTTTAGTATCAATAGTGATTCAGATGTTTCTCCTAAAATTCCTTAAAAGAAAGAAAAGTAGACACAAATGAGACATGAGAAATATTTGAGACAAAATGAGTCCAAACTGATAATGTTGTGAAAGAAACACAGAATATCTCTTTATTGTCTGCAATCTCTAACAAGACTCCATCATAGGAATATTTTATTGCTCAGTGGTTGCTCTTTCTAACCTCAGGAAACTTGATTCTTAGTGTCTCAGATGTTTCTCCTAAAAAAACCTTAGGAGAAATAAAACTAGACACAACTGAGACATGAGGAAGTTCTGAAAAAAGGGAATCCAAAATGGAAGTATCTCACAATTCTGACTTTTTTTCTTGCAATTGCGAGTTTGTATCTCGCAATTCAGACTTTTTTTCTCAGAATTAAGTGATACGAAGTTCAGTTCTGAGGAGAAAAAAAGACTGATATGTTCACAGAATTTCGAGTTTATATCTCACAATTCTGACTTAACTCGCAACTGTCAGTTTATATCACACAATTTTGACTTTATTTCTCAGAATTGTGAGTTTATATCACACAGTTCTGACTTTATTTATCGGAATTGCGACTTTATATCTCGGAATTCTGACTTTTTAACTCACAATTCTGAGAAAAAAAAAAAGTCAGAATTGTGAGATAACAAGTCGCAATAACCTTTATTTTTTATTTATTTTTTTTATTCAGTGGCGGAAACAGGCTTTCATAGGGTTTTTCACCTTTAATGGTCAGGACAGTAGGAGTAGAGACAGGAAACAACTGGACACATGAGAAAGGAACAGGAGCAGGAAAGGACCTTTAGCTGGAATTCAAACTCATGCTGTCTGAGGTGTAGTTGTGCCTTCATGTCGATGTGCTGTCCACAAGGCTATGGCTCTGATAAAGCTTACTCTATGCTCAGGATACTAAGCGGTGATTCTTTTATATATCTCATTGAGATATCAGCTTTGTCTTAAGATTCAGTTCTTCAGTTCTTTAGTTTCATTTTAGGAGAAACGTTAAACTTTTAGTAATATTGTAAATACTAAACTATCATTTAAAAAGCATTAAACATTTCAGAATATCAAGGGTTACTAGCTTAAATGTTTAAATTTATGTGGCGTATATACAATGTGCAGCAATGTATATACGCCACATTTTTCAAATACACTAGAAAGGACTTACAAGTGCAGGATGTTGTAACAACAGTATATATATATATATATATATATATATATATATATATATTAGTGATACAAATGTATCACTAGTGTATCAGTTTTTTTTTTTTTTTGTGATATATTGATAAAGATAAATATTGTCTTGTACAGCCCATGCATGTATGTAAATAAAGGTTATGATTTCCCCTGTAAAATCACTGCAATAAAACATTGTCTACAAAAAACAAATTCAAATATGCAAATTTGATTGGAATGGTGTGGATAAATGACATTGAAGCTAACCAGTGGGTAGAAAAATAAAATGAAAAAAAGAGATCTTTTTAACATTTCAAATATTTCAAATAATAGACAGAAATGAGATTAAATGGAAACGTTTGCTTGACATTCTCACAATTGTCTCCTTTAAAGCTTTAGAGATCTCAACTATTTTACACTGCTTTTCTCCTAATCAAAAGACTCTGGTGGTCTCATATTAGTCTCCTCCAATGTTTCAAACAAGATCTCAACAAAATCACACACTGTGTTCAAATATTTCTCCTTAGCTAGAGACTCTGGATCACTCGCATTTGTCTCTTTTAAAGCTTTAGAAGAGATCTCAACAACATCACACACTAAGCTCAGATATTTCTCCTTAGCTAGAGACTCTGGATCTCTTATATTTGTCTCCTCAATAGTTTAGAAAAGATCTCAACATCACACATTGTGCTCAGATTTTTCTCCTACACTAAAGACTCGGGAGCTCTCACATTTGTCTCCTCTAAATTTCAGAAGTGAAAAAAACAAAGCAAAAGTGTACATCAAGTAAAATGCCTCAGTATGAGCTCAAACATTTCTACCATATAATACATATTAATAATCAGTTTAGTCAATTAATAATCAAGACTGAATCATAAGCCATGTATATGCCTTTCAGCAAAGCAAGCTCCAGGGTTACATTTTATGAAGTTCGGGAGGAGCCTAATCATTCAGTCCTGTCAATCATCATTACAAGCCTATATAAGCAGCTCTTATTGCACCGTCCCAGCCTCCGTTCTTCCAGCATCCCTCCACCTCCCCTTCTTCTCCTCTGTTTCTGTTATTCTCCCTCTAGATAATACCGCAATTGGGGGGTTAAACTCTGCACTCAACCCGAGCCTCGGGTTCGAGCCTCCATTAAGGACAGCAAGCCAAGTTTGTTTACCATTGCCCATCAGGACTGGATGGGCAGGCAAACTCGTGAACTGTAAATCAGTTTTGGTTAAGGCATCCAGTACATTGCTAATTCCAACAACAAATTATGTGCTTAAGTACATAAATATTGTCCTATAAACAGTAAGATCATCCATATTTCAGCATAATTTCTCTCTCAATATAGCCTTTAACTCTGAATTTATAATTTCCACTTTATTTAGTGTCTTTCAAATACTTGACTTGGTGCACACTTTGTAAGCTTGTTGAGATCTCTAATCTACACTTTTGAGGAGAGAAATGTGAGATATTCAGAGTCTCTAGCTAAGGAGAAAAGTCTAAACACAGTGTATGATGTTGCTGAGATCTCTTCTAAAGCCTAAAGGAGACAAATGTGAGATATACAGAGTCTCTTGCGAAGGAGAAAAATCTCAGCACAGTGTGTGATGTTGTTGAGATCTTGTTTGAAACTTTGCAGGAGACAAATATGAGGCCACCAGAGTCTCTTGCTAAAGAGAAATATCTGAACACAGTCTGTGATTTTGTTGAGATATTGTTTGAAAAATTGGAGGAGACAAATGTGAATGATCCAGAGACTTTAGTTTAAGAATACTAAGTTACTTTTGAATTTCTAAGAAAATATCTGAGTTACTTTTTCAAAAAAGTAATGCCAGTTACTTTTTTCCCCATTTACTGATTGACAAGTCTCCTGTCTGGAAATTGGGAGTAAACATGTTACTGTATTCTAGACTAAATGTGAACATGCATTAATTCATCTCACTCACAAAAAACAGATTCAGTATTCCACAAAATGAATAAAAACAGTGAAATGCAAACTCAGAATATGACACAACCCTGCAATAATTAAATATGTTAAATAAAACAAATATCCTTTATGTATTTAATCACATTTTATTAACATGTGTCTTTGCTGCTGACCTTAGATGAGGCAGTTCAACCATACTAAAAATTACTTTAGATAAACTAACATTTGTGCTTCTTTTTTTATAGCTGAAGAGTGATCTCCTGCATAAATGTACATTTCTTTCAGCCTGAGGTAAATTAATTTCACTTTTGGTGTAAAAGGGCTTTTACATTATAGTTGTTTTATATTAAAAACAAAGACGCAAGCCCCGCCCAGTTTTAAAAAGTAACGCAACACATGACTTTCCATAAAAAGTAACTAAGTAACATAATTAGTTACTTTTTCAGGGAATAATGTAAAATTGTAATGAATTACTTTTAAAAGTAACTTTCCCCAACACTGAACAACACGTTACCTTGCCAGAATCAGCTCTGCAAAAATCATCTCATTCTGGTCGAGGCTGCTTTAAATGCAAATGAGAAATGAGCTCTGCTCGCCCCGCCCCTCCCTTCTCGCTGTGGAGAGATGAGCCTGTTTACTTTAGCCGCGTTTAGCCTCTATTTAACTAGCACGTAATCAGGAAAGGCGATCACAAAGATTTATAAAAAAAAAACCCTTATACTCACTTCTGCTGTGAAGTGAAGCTGGATCATGAATGATTTGCGTGAACATATGTAGATCGGGAGGCGCATTCCCTTCACAAACAAATCCTCTGTCGGTGTGACACCACACGTGGCTCGATTACAAAAAGGGAATATTATTTTTACAGATTAATTAAAAACCACTGCATGGATTTTTTATCATTATAGGGTAGATTTGTACATACACTACCAACACACATTAATGTTCAAACCACATGTAAAAGTGAACTTAGCATCCGATGACCCCTTTAAATGCAGCTTCAAAAGGCTCTAAACGATCCTAGCCAAAGAGAAGGGTCTTATCTAGCGAAACGATCTGTCATTTTTGTTTTAAAAAATAAAAATTTGTATACTTTTTAATCACAAAAATTTGTGTAACACAGGTTCTGAGATTACGTTGCAAGCGAACGTGCAAAGACTAACAAAGTGCAAGCAAGTCAAACGCTGTTTACAAACAAAAAGCTACAACGATGTTGGACAATTCTGAAGTTGTAGGAGAAAATAAGATTTTTCGCTATTCTCTACCTTTTTGAGCCGAAGTACACAGACGATGAACTTAGACGTGATTCGTAGTAGTGATGGGAAGTTCGGATCTTTTACCGACTCAGACCTTTGAGTCTCGTTCAGCAAAATGAACAGTCATTTCGTTCATTTTAGCAAAATATACTTAAAATGTTATGTGTTACTTCCCTAACACATCTACTGCTTTCACAAATGATGATCACACTACAAACAAGACAAAACTGTAATGCTATAAGAAACAGAAAATATTAATTCATTGTTTATCTGGGTCTTTAGCTCACCTCACCTCTTATCTGACAAGTTTTCGGGTTCGAGTCATTCATTCATCATGTGACAGCCCCATAAGATGAACGAACGTCTCGAAAACCCGAAGACTCGAAACGGGTGAACTAATTCCAGTACAGGACCTAATAGGATGTTGCGCATGCATGACTGAACGAATCACTCCCCAAGATGACTCGTTCTTCCTGAGTCACATTAAAGATTCGTTCAAAATGAACAAATCATTCAAGAATGCGCATTCCAGAGCTTGTGCTACACGAGCTTTTGTGCTTAAAAAGTATACACATTTTTATTTTTCAAAAAAAATGACCAAACATTTCCCTAGATAAGACCATTCTTCCTCAGCTGGGATCATTTAGAGCCTTTTGAAGCTACATTTAAACTACTTTTTGAAAGTTCAAATTGGGGGGCACAATTGAAGTCCATTATATGAAGAAAAATCCTGAAATGTTTTCCTAAAGAAACATAATTTCTTTACAACTGAAGAAAGGAAGACATGAACATCTTGGATGACAAGGGGGTGAGTAAATTATTTGTAAATTGTTGTTCTAGAAGTGGAGTTCTCCTTTAAAGTAACCTCATTTCTGTGTAATGTTTGAGATGGTAAAGAGATCTCACTTTTGATTTTTCTTTCTTATGGGTACTGTGTAAGCATAACATTAAACAATTTTGGTTATGCTACAATAAATATGTTTCAAAGTGATTAACAATGAACTGCATTACAGAGTTAAATGCAAGGTCCAAAGACCTAAGTTAACAAAGAAACATTTTTATTATTTAACAGTTTTAACAGAACTTTTCTGAAACCAGAACTAGAATGCAAAAATAAAAATAAAAATAAAAATAAAATAAAATTTACAACCACTTATACAATTACAAAGAACAGTAAAAGAGAAAGAAAGAAAAAAAAATTCTAGTTCTAAAAAGGCAGTGTTTCATGGCAAATCTGTAAGAGTTGCCAACACAGTGATATGGTAAAGCAACAAATAACAAAATAACAAAAGACTACAAAACTTACACAGGTAACTGGAAAATAACAAACAAGAACTTAATAGTAAAACAAAATAGAGAACATGCAGCAGTCAGTGGGTGAGAGTCAGCTCCACTCTGATGGGCTCCAACTCACCTTAAGCCCTGGGTATATCCTATACCTTACGAAAATAATTATGTTTATGCTGTAGGTAAAAAAAAAAAAAAAAAAAAAACCACACAATGTTACTACAGAGTTAAACCATGGGTATGTAATGATAGTCCACTGAAGGCGAGCTGTAAATGAACCCAAACGCAGCTTTATTTACACACACACGTGAAATCCAAAATACAAACATAATTAAAATGTGATGTGACTTGACTTGACATAAACAGACTTGTCTTTGCATTGACAGACTTGGCATGAACAGACATGAAACAGACTTAGCTTAAAACAAACTTGGCTTGAAACAGAAACACAAACTCATCAACAGCAGGTTACAACATCAATACATGACAAGGAACAATGGCTACATGAGGGCTATTTATATCAAACAAAGATGGTCACATGACACAAACAAACGAATGAGAAACAAGACACATGACTTGGACAACCAATCAGAACATGACACATTGAATAGAGGAACCAATAGCAGGAATACAAGAGGGCAAGGGAAGTACATGACTAGACAAGGACCATGGCAAAACTTCAAAATAAAAGACATGAAAACATGAATGTGAAACAAAATCAAACCCCACGTTACATGTCCCCCCCTCTAAGGGCAGCTCCAGATGCCCAAACAAAGCCTAAACCCCAACAAGTCCAGGAGGGTGGTGGAGCTGAGGCAAAACAGGGGGAGGGACAGAGGACCAGGCCCATGCAGAGGAACAGGACTACGATCATGGCATGGAGTGTGAAACAATGGGCAAGACCATGGGCCATGGTGTAGTGGTGGACCTGGACCATGGGGCAATGGCAGACCTGAGCAGTGGAGCCATGGTGGACCTGGACCATGAAGCAGTGGCAGACAGTGAAACAATGGAGGACCTGGGAGCAGTGGCAGGTCTGGATCATGGAGTGGAGGTGGGCCTGGACCATAAAGCACTGGAGGACTTGGGCTGTGGAGCAGTGGCAGACAGTGAAGCACTGGAACAGGAGACCACCAGGTCAGATCCAGAGGAGCAGAAAGGCATGGCAGAGCAGGAAGCCATGGCGGAGCAGGCAGAGCAGGAAGCCAGTTCAGCAGAGCAGACAGGAACAAAAAGCAGAAGCTGCCACCTCAGGGGGTTCTGCAGCAGACACCACCTCCTCAGGAGATTCTGCAGCAGGAGCCACCACCTCTGGAGGCACTGGCATGAATTCATGGACAGAAGAAGCCTCTGGGGCAAACTCACGGACAGGAGAGGCCTCTGGGCAGAAGCGGACCCATGAACACGAGAGGCCCCTGGAGTGCAGTGTGCAGCCCATACACTCAAAATGACAATGGTCATCACGGGCAGTGCAGTAGACAGAGGGATGCCTGCTGGGCTTGAGACCACAGGGATGATGACGGCATCAGTGACACCAGTGGTGAATCCTCCACATTGGCAATAAGTCTTTTTGATCTTGGCCCAAGCTCTGCATCAGTTTAACTTAGTGTATCTTTACCCCCGCACATCCCTTGTGGGTGGGGGTGGCCTGGGAACACGTGTCCTCTGGTAGAGTGACACTGACAAAGCTCACGAAACACTGCCACCTGGTGGGGCTGTCCATGCTTCCTGCCTTAGCCTGTAATTGTCAACTTGCCAGCCCTGGCTGTAAAGCAGGGCTCACAGCGCTGCAGGCCATGGCCCTCCTGCATTATATCAGGTGCACGAGGGTAGTTCTGACTTGAGATTGATGCAGGAACTGCGTACAGTGACTGAAAAGTCTCAGTGCAGTCCCTCTGTCAGGTGATGTCCATTTTTGTTGCCTAAAAGTACTATTTTGGCTGAACCTAGTGCAGATGTATGACATAGACAAAGCTTGCTTTCTTGTGTTTCGTCTCTCAGGCCTCTTTGGTGTCAGATGTATCAGTACAGGTCTCCCCTCGGCTTCCCTGCTTTTCGGAGTGATCTGTTTCCTCGCTTTTTATAAACTTGCGGGGCGTGCCCTGCCCCCACTTGGGAGAGGGGCACCTGGATCTTCGACTATTTCAATGACTGGAGTATGAATACCTCATTTGTGAGATTTGTTGAACGAATACAGGAACTTGGTGCTTTCGCACCTCAGCCATGGGGACTTCGGGTCAACTGGGAGAAGTGTGAGCTCTTAAAAATACAGAGCTCTTTATTTTCTCGGAATGCAGTTGGATCCAGTCGAGACATGTCAGCTGAAAAGTCAGTGCTGAACTGCCTGAGTCAGGCACAGGACAGCGATCCCTCTAAATTCCAAGGCTCCTGGAAAGGACCTCGACTGCAGCGACATTGGTCGCTTTGAGTTGCTAGCAGTGCTTTTCCCTCTGCTGGTTCTTACCAATGCTGCGGGATAAGCGCACGCTAGTCCTTGAGGACACACCTACCCCTGAGGTGGTCTACGCTCCCGTCGCATGTTGCAACCCGGCCGCCATCTCCTCCTCGGGAGTCTGATGCAGCTCAAATCACTGCATGCCATTCAATTTTCAGAGAAGTGGATTGCGACCAAAAGAAAAAAAAGAGGGGCACTCTTCCCAAGAATGGTGACTCCAAACCCAGGTGTTCAGCTTATCTGGAGTCGATTCAGCGAAGCTCAGGTAGAAACCTGTTTTGCTTCTTCTGAGTCCACTGCTAGCTTCTTTCTTTCTTTTTTTTTATTGACAAAAACATGAAAAACATTGTGTACAGGACAGAGACATACATGAAAAAGCATACATGACAACCAATATAATTTATGTGCTTGTGTAGGTTTGAATAAATATGACAGACAGAGAATGACATAAACACAGGAACATAAAGGAAAGTACCACATGTACATCAGTAATATAAAACAAAAATAGTAATATTGTCATTAGTAATAATAATAGTTCTTGTTGGTGTGTGTGTGTGTGTGTGTGAGTGTGAGTATGTGTGTGTGAGTGTGAGTGTGTGTGTGAGTGTCTGTGTGCGTGCAATATTGGATCATGTGGGTAAGAATGACAGACACAGGAGTAGGCTCAATGCATAACATAGTAGTGATTGCAATAGCAGTAAATTATGACAGTGTTGAAGGAGGTAGGAACCGAAGTTGGCAGATGGGTAATGAAAATCGTTACTCAGAGATTGGGAGGGGGTGGGGGCGCCAGGAGGAGGAGAAAATGGCAATAGTAATAATGATTAATACTAATGATAATAAAAACTGTCCCACCCGTAACAATATAGATAATAATAATTATAATATAGTAGTGTATAATAGTGCCGTTAATAATAAAGCTATATATTAAGGCTGCCTCTGAACCTTCAGTATAGACCGTGTCACCCGGGACCCGCCGGCACCGCCTAGTGACGGGTTGACAGTGGGGGCGCCGGGGGGCCCGGAGCCCAAAGTGCAGACCCAGCCGCCTTGCCTGCCACTCTGTGTAAACAATTATATGTACATATATGTATATATGTACATATATGTACACACACATACACTCATACACACATACGCACACACATACACATTCATGAATCTGTCTGTGTCAGCTTGTATGCGATGCATTAAAAGAAGTGTGACGTGTAGTGTGGGACCAGGCCCGTTCAGAGCCATGGCCCCCACACTCCCGCCACACTTACCCTCTGAACGAGTTAAATACGTGTTTCCATTATCCATGTCCATATATATATATATCTATTAACATGAGGTGCATTAAAAACATAGAGTGAGGCACGCAATGCTGGTCCGGTCAAAGATAAGAACTTTGTACCAGAGTTGGTAAAGGCTGGGGCTCTAGTTCCCTGGCTTCACCCCACACCCACCGCCAGACCACCAGTCAACTGAGGCTCAGAAGCAGCAAAAAGAGCAAGAGAAAGATATAAAGAGAGAGGATATGATAGAGAGAAAGAGAGGAAGAGAAGAAAAAAAAAAAAAAAGTAAAAGTAAAAGTGATAATAATAATAATAATAATAATAATAATAATAAATATTAATAATAATAATAATAATAATAATAGAATACATTTTATAGAATTGCAAGTTTAATATAGATGTGTCTTTTAGAATGGCTTCAGACAAAAAGGATCAACAGATTTGTAATTGGTGTGGATTTATGAGAGATAACCAAGATTGGTATGATTCTATTGTATTACAGTGAGCTGGTGTTGATTATATTGGACAGGTTTTCCATGGAGATGTATTCTAAAAGTAAGTTTTTCCAGGTTGCAATATGTAGTGTGTTCTTTGATTTCCAGTTCATGAGGATAGTTTTCTTGGCGATAGCTAGTGCCACCAGAACAAGTTGATTATTTGTGTTATTGGAGTTAATGATGGATATGTCACCTAGTATACAGAGGGAAGGGGACAAAGGAATGTGACATCCCATAAGGGTAGTTAGTGAGTCTGTGATATTTTCCCAGAATTTCTTAACAGGGGTGCATTGCCAAATAGCGTGAAAATAGGTGTCTGGGGCATTTTGTGTGCAATGTGAGCATGTTTGTGAGCTAAAACCCATTTTAAATAATTTTTGTCCAGTTAGGTGAAATCTGTGTAGTACTTTGTATTGTATAAGTTGTAAGTTGGTATTTTTCGTCATGAAATAGATGTTTTTGCAAATTTGTGGCCAGAAAGTAGCATTGGGAGCAATAGCTAAATCTAATTCCCATTTTGTACTTGGAAGACTTACTGTATTGTCTGAGTTAGATAACATTCTGTATAGTTTGGAGAGTATTTTTCTTGATGAAGATTTATTGAATAATGCTGAGATTGGAGGAGAAAGGTCTAGGTTAATATCTTTAGTGTTAATCTTTGATTGGATTGATGATTTGATCTGTGAATATTCCAAGAAGCAATTACTCCCGATGCCGTATTTCTGGACTAGGTGGGAGAATGGTGCCAAATTATTATTATGAAAAATGTGCTGAAATTTTGTGATGCCCTTATCTACCCATGTGCGTAGGTTGGTTGTTTTTTTATTTACTGTAAATTCTGGGTTATTCCAAATTGGGGTGTGTTTAGATAATTCAAGAGGTGAGTTTGTGATTTGATGGAATTTCCACCAGGCTGTCAGAGCTGCTGCTATTGATGGCATTTTAAAGCAATGGTGTTTTTTGATGATCTGTTTGTGAAACGGTAATTCTGAAATGTTAATGTCCTTACAGATAGTTTGTTCAACATCAAGCCATATATTTTCTGATAAGTCGGGGTGGATCCATTTGTGTATATATTGTAGGTGATTGGCCAGGAAGTAGTGGTAGAAATGTGGTGCTTCCAGTCCTCCTTGTATTTTGGGTTTTTGCAGAGTAGTTAGTTTAATTCTTGGTGTCTTGTTTCTCCAGTAGAATTTAGTAATGATTGAGTCTAATGATTTGAACCAGGAGAGATTTGGTTGTGTTGGTGTCATTGCAAATAAATAGTTTATTTTAGGAAGTATAGTCATTTTAATTACTGATATTCTGCCCATAATAGATAGTGGTAGGTTCATCCAACGTTGAAGATCTGCATCTATTTTTTTGAGTAATGTAATATAGTTAAGTTCAAACAGCTCTGACAGCCTGGGGGAAACCTTAATACCCAGGTATGTTACATAGTTTGTGCATAGAGGGATTGGTGTTGCCTGGGATGTCACATCCAAGCTGGTGGGAGGCAATAAAATGATAGCAGATTTACTCCAGTTGATTGAATATTCAGAAATATTTGAGAATGTTTCTATGAGTTTAGTCGTTTCTTGTAATGATGATGTGGGTTCTTGCAAATATAATAATATATCATCTGCATAAAGACTTATTTTATGATGTATGTTTAATGTTTGAATTCCTTTTATGTTACTGTTTTGACGGATTGCTGCAGCTAACGGTTCAATGAAGATTGTAAAAAGTGAAGGAGAAAGTGGGCATCCTTGTCTAGTTCCCCTGTGTAGTGTAAAGCTTTGTGATGTGAGACCATTGGTGATGACTGTAGCTGAAGGTGACGCATACAAAATTTTAACCCAGTTAATAAATGACTCCCCAAAACCGAACCTCTCTAATGTGGAAAAGAGGAATTTCCAGTTAACCCTATCGAAAGCTTTTTCTGCATCCAGAGTGACAATGATGGTTTCAGATTGTTTGACAGATGAGTAGTACATTAAATTGAAGAGTCTGCGTGTATTGTTAGATGCTTGTCTACCCTTAATGAGACCAGTTTGGTCTGGATGGATTATGGATGGCATAACTTTTTCTATTCTGTGAGCTAAAGCTTTTGCAATGATTTTGATGTCTACATTAATTAGAGAGATTGGGCGATAGCTTGATGGTGATGTTGGGTCTTTATTGGGTTTAAGAAGAAGTGAAATTGTGGTTGTGTTCCTGTTGTCTGGGAGTGTAAATTTTTGTTTTGATTCATTTATCATGCGGAAGAAGAGTGGCGATAAAATGGACCAGAAGTGCTTATAGAACTCAGCAGGGAATCCATCAGGACCGGGTGCTTTATTGTTTGGCATGAGTTTAAGGGCATTTAAGATTTCTTGTTCTGTTAATGAAGAGTCCAGTGTGCTTACTTGATGTTTACTTAGTTGAGGTAGGGTAATATTGTTAAGAAATGAATTAATATCTGTCTGAGTTGGATCTTTTTTAAAGGAATATAATTTACTGTAGAAATTTTGAAAGATTTGATTTATTTCTTCTGGTGAAATTGTGATTTTCCCTGCTGCATCCATAAGCACTGGGATTGTTGATTTTTCCTTATTTTGCTTGATTTGTGTTGCCAAATATTTGCCAGATTTATTGCCATGGTGGAAGTTTTCTTGCCTTAACCTATGAATTAGAAATTGTGTATGCTTATTGATTAGTTCATTTAGTTTAAATTTGCAGTTTCTTAGTGCATCCTGTGTTTCTTCAGATGAGTTATTTATATTGATGTCCTCTAATTCTTTAATTTTTTGCTCCAATTTTGCTTGTTGTTCAATTTCTTTCTTTTTTTTGTAAACAGAGAATGAGATGATTTTTCCTCTTAATACTGCTTTTCCTGTTTCCCACAGAAGAGATGGGGAAGATTCTGGGGAGTCATTTATTTCTAGAAAGCATGCCCACTCTCTTTTAAAGTAGTTGTCGAAGTCTGGGTCTTTCAGAAGGGATGTATTGAATCGCCATCTAGTAATGTTTTTTTTTTGACTAGTTATATTCCATTTTAATGTTATTGGGGCATGATCACTGATAACTATTGGATGGATTTTTGCTTCAGAAATGTTTGGTGTGATAGAATTGCTGGTAAGAAAAAAATCAATGCGTGAATATGAATGGTGGACTGGTGAAAAAAAAGAGTATTCTTTAATGTTAGGATGATGAAGTCGCCAACTATCACCAAGACCAAAATCACTCATGAACTGTTTTATAGTTTTTGTGGATTTCCAAATGCGCTTATTACCCAAAGTGTTTGATCTATCTATTGTTGGATCTAAAACAGTATTGAAATCGCCTGCTATTATGACTGGACAGTTAGAAAAATTTGAGATGGTGGAAAAAAATGTCTGAAAAAAAGATGGGTCATCTATGTTTGGGCCGTATAAACTACCAATTGTAACCGGGTGTCACGGGGAGTGAGAGGCGAGAGCCGAGGGGATCCAAATGCGAGCTTTTATTTAATGGACAAGGCAAAGACATGGTCAGACAGGCAGGGTCAAAATCACAGCAAACAGGTATAACGGAGGGATGCACAAGAGAAGTCCGTGAGGCGTGGGTCGATCAACGGCGAACATAATCCATAATGTGCGACAGAAGAATAATCCTTATAACGAGCAATAGTCCAGAAAGGCAGGCGGCGAACAGTCAAAACGGGGAAGCCAGGCGAGGGAACTAGAACTAGGAACTAGGAACTAGGAAAACGCTGAAGACAATAAACACAACAATAATACTCCGTGGCTTGCATGGGGAAAGACCGGGGCTTTTATAGTGACGCTGATTGGTCACATGCGATGACGCATGTGACCAATGAAGGATACTGGGAGATGTAGTCTGGGGTGTAATGCAACAGTCAGTGTGTGATAAGGTGAGGGTGACCTCTGGTGGTGGGCGGACGGCGGAACATAGACCAGATTCGTGACATAGCCCCCCACAAGGAGCGGCTTCCAGACGCTCCAACAGCAAAACAGTCCTGGGGAGCGGTGAGAGGGCCAGGAGACTGAGGCAGAACTGGTAGGGAGGAAGCCTTCCAGGGCGGAGCAGGAGGCGGAGCAGGAGGCGCCGGAACCCTCCAGGGCAGAGCCGGAGGCGGAGCAGGAGGCGCAGGAGCCCTCCAGGGCGGAGCAGGAGGCGGCGGAGCCCTCCAGGGCGGAGCCGAAGGCGGAGCAGGAGCCCTCCAGGGTGGAGCCGGAGGCGGAGCAGGAGGCCCAGCAGGAGCAGGAGGTGCTGGAGCCCTCCAGGGCGGAGCCGAAGCAGGAGCCGGAGCAGGAGCCGAAGGCTGAGCAGAAGGCGCCGGGGCCTTTCAGGGTGGAACCGGAGGCAGAGCAGGAGGCGCCGGGACCCTCCAGGGCGCAACAGGAGGCGCCAGGGCCCTCCAGGGCTGAGCAGGAACCCGCATCATGGGCTGGGACCTGGGGAGAACAGGGACAGAGGAGACAGACAGAAGAAAGGGAGAAGCAGAGAGTTTTGAGGTTAACGCCCCCTCCATAAGAGATTCTACAGCTGGCACTGACACCTCTGGAGGCATTGGCGCAGCTTCTCCGACGGGGAAGGCCTCTGGAGCGGACTTGAGACCAGACAGGACCTCTGGAGCAGACTTGAGACCAGACGGGACCTCTGGAGCAGACTTGAGACCAGACAGGACCTCTGGAGCAGGCTTGAGATCAGACGGGACCTCTGGAGCAGACTTGAGACCAGACGGGACCTCTGGAGCAGACTTGAGACCAGATGGGATCTCTGGAGCAGACTTGAGAGCAGACGGGAGCTCTGGAGCAGGCTTGAGACCAGACGGGAGCTCTGGAGCAGGCTTGAGATCAGACGGGAGCTCTGGAGCAGGCTTGAGACCAGACGGGAGCTCTGGAGCAGGCTTGTGATCAGGCGGGAGCTCTTGAGCTCAGGGGCAGACTCGGGAACAGACGTGACCTCAGGAGCTGAGTGTGCAGCCCACACACACCAAAAGGCAACTGCCATTAAGGGAAGAGCAGCGGCGGGTGGCAGGACCTCTTTAATGGTGGTTTTAGAAGGTGTTAATGCCACTGGGATGTTTGCAGCACTCACTGACACTAGTGGTGGGTCCAGCACGCTGGCCGTCATGACAGGCCGTGGCCCTGAGATGTCAGACGAGACATGGCGTGGCTCTGGGCAGTCAAACGAAACACGGCGAGGCTCTGGGCCGTTAGGCGGGACGTGACTTGACTCTGGGCCGTCAGGAGGGACGTGACTTGACTCTGGGCCGTCAGGCGGGACGTGACTGGACTCTGGGCCGCCAGGCGGGACGTGACTGGACTCTGGAAGCTACAGCCGTAGTCTGACTTGACTCTGGAGCAGCGGCTGAAGCTTGACTTGGCTCTGGAAAAACAGCAGCAGCTTGGCTTGGCTCATGAGGACCTGCTGTAACCTGGCTTGGCTCATGGAGATCCGCTGTAACAGGACTTGACTCCTGAACAACATGGCCTGGCTCAGGAACAACATGGCTTGACTCAGGAACAACAGCTGTAACGTGACTTGACTCGTGAAGAACAGGTGTGACTTGGCTTGATTCGTGGGGAACAGCTGTGACTTGGCTTGACTCGTGGGGGACAGCTGTGACTTGGCTTGACTCGTGGGGAACAGCTGTGACTTGGCTTGACTCGTGGGGAACAGCTGTGTCTTGACTTGACTCTGGGGTAGCCACCGCGGCATGAAGGAGTGCCATTTTTGCTGCCCATACCGTCACTAGAGTTGTGTCCAGCACGTGGGCCATCATGACCACAGGTGGCGTCCGGGTGCTGACCACAGGTTCTGTAATGGTGGCCATATTGTGGAGTGGCTTGGTGACGGCGGCCATCTTGTGCAGTTGCTTGGAGACGGCGGCCATCTTGTGCAGTTGCTTGGAGACGGCGGCCATCTTGTGCAGTGGCTCTGGCGTGGCAGCCATCTTGTGCAGTGGCTCTGGCGTGGCAGCCATCTTATGCAGTGGCTCTGGCGTGGCAGCCATCTTGTGCAGTAGCTCTGGCGTGGCAGCCATCTTGTGCAGTGGCTCTGGAAACACAGCTGCAACTTGACTTGACTTGGAAACTTGACTTGACTCAGGAAATGCAGCCGCAACTTGACTGGACTCGGAAACTTGACTTGACTCAGGAAATGCAGCTGTACCTTGACTTGACTTGGAAACTCGATTTGACTCAGGAAACACAGCTGCAACTTGACTTGACTTGGAAACTTGACTTGACTCAGGAAATGCAGCTGTAACTCCATATAGCTCTGGTATGGCAGCTGTGACGTGACGGAGCTCTGTTTCCGCCGCCATCTTGTGAGCGCGCGCCGGCGCTGCCGCCATCCTGTGAACGGGCACCGCTGTCGCCGCCATAGCTTGAGCGCGCTCCTGCACGGCCACCATTTCACGAGCGATCAAGGCGGCAAACATGTTTGTGGGATCGTGCTCCGGCATGACCGCCAATTTGCGAGTGGGACGCGCGGGCGCCATTACCGCGTTGTTGCGTTCCCTCTGCGCGACCCCCACGGTGCACGGCGAACCCACACACAACAGCGCAAAGTTCAGAAATGCCTCCAGTGACGAGCGCGGGCCCTCGCGTCTCAGTCGCGCACGGAGGGGCTGGTTCACGCCGTCACAAAAAATCTCAATTTTTATACAGTCCGGGAGAGTGGAATAGTTGGCAATCGAAAGAAACTCACGGATGTATTGATCAAGTGTGTGCGGTCCTTGTTTGATTCTGCAAAGAATTCTGTCAGTGTCCATATCGAAAGATTGTCCGGGGGTGAAGCTGCTGGATCCTGTTGTGACGGAGTATTCTGTCACGGGGAGTGAGAGGCGAGAGCCGAGGGGATCCAAATGCGAGCTTTTATTTAATGGACGAGGCAAAGACATGGTCAGACAGGCAGGGTCAAAATCAAAGCAAACAGGTATAACGGAGGGATGCACAAGAGAAGTCCGTGAGGCGTGGGTCGATCAACGGCGAACATAATCCATAATGTGCGACAGAAGAATAATCCTTATAATGAGCAATAGTCCAGAAAGGCAGGCGGCGAACAGTCAAAACGGGGAAGCCAGGCGAGGGAACTAGGAACTAGGAACTAGGAACTAGGAAAACGCTGAAGACAATAAACACAACAATAATACTCCGTGGCTTGCATGGGGAAAGACCGGGGCTTTTATAGTGACGCTGACTGGTCACATGCGATGACGCAATCAGCGTGAAGGACACTGGGAGATGTAGTCTGGGGTGTAATGCAACAGTCAGTGTGTGATAAGGTGAGGGTGACCTCTGGTGGTGGGCGGACGGCGGAACATAGACCAGATTCGTGACACCGGGCTATTGTTGATTGAGATGTTTATGATGATAAAACGTCCCTCAGGGTCTGTAACAGTGGTATTGTGAACAAATGAAATGTTTTTGTTTATTAAAATGCATACACCTCTCTGTTTTGTATTGTAGTGTGCTGAGAATAAGTAACTGTATTTTGATGATTTGATTTTGTTATGGTCAGATTCTGATAAATGTGTTTCTTGTAGAAGGCAAATGTCAGCTTGTAATTAATTTAGATGGTTAAAAACTTTAATCCTTTTTGTCTGAGAGCCAAGCCCACGAATGTTCCATGTTACAAAAGTGATAGATGACATGATTTGAAAAGCGATAAAAGGTAGTCTGAATTGATAAGTACGCCTGTCAGTTCTGTATGTGTGTCAATGTGTATGTATGTATTCAGAATGGTGTTGGAGTGCGTATGTGTGTGTGCATAACATTGCAATGTTATTAAGACACTGAAAAAACTACATAAAGACGATTGGCAGAAAGTACACATCAGGATAACAATAACAGAACAAAGAACGTTAAACATGAATGCAAACATAAACGTAAACTGAAATATGGGGAGGGGGGGAGCAGGTACAAGACCTTGGTGCATAGCAATAACATACCTTAACGATTAGAGAGAGAAAGTTAAATACCAGGTGTTCATAATGACAATTATTGATTTAATAGTTAACGGAAGGTAGGTGTTCAGAAAAGCCAGGGTGTAATGTCCTTATCTCGGTACAGTTGACCGTCTATGTATAATTTGTCCACTATAATGATCGCTTTTTTCCTTCGTTTATTTTCTGTTTGCGGATTGGAAAGAGCTGCTTGTGACGTAGTAGAATGTCCTTAGGATACTGCTCATTGAGACCATAGTTTGTACCTTTAAGTTGTCTGCCTTGTTTCTGGACCAGTTCTTTGTGTTTGTAGTGTTCAAATTTTGCAATGATGGGTTGTGGACGGCTATTGTTGTTTTGAGATCTGATACGGTGAACGCGGTGAAAAGTTATGGTCTGCACAGTTTCGGCTGGTATTTTGAGCTGTTTGGTCATAAAGTCTTTAACTAATTTTTCGGGGTCATCTGGAGTTTGATGCGGGATGCCAGTAAAAACTAAGTTGTCTCTCATGCTGCGTGTTTGCAAATCCAAAATGAGTTCTTTCATGTTTTTGTTTTCTGTGATGACGGAGGTAAGTTGATTGGCAAGAGTGTGAACTGAGTCCTTTAGAAAGTTGTTTTCTTTAGTTAAAGTGTCTATTTGTTCTTGACTGAATTCTAGGCTGTCATAATTCCTGAATATCCTTGTGTATAACTTCCATCAGTGCGATCCTTTGGTCAAGTCCGGAAAGTTTATTTTCAATGGAGAGTAAAATGTCGCTTACCTCAGTGCAGCATGGCGGTTTGGGTGATGCGGATGATAACATAGACGGGCTGGAAGGTGAGTTGGGACAAGGTCTCTTTGAGTTTGGATTACCTTTGTTTGTTTTGTTGTGATCAGTTTTGTCCCTGTTCATATTGCCGCAGAGTGAATCGTAATGAGCAACGATGTATTTTTCCAGATGATCCAGGTTTGAGACGGGAAAAAAAACGTGGTATTAAAGAGGTGATGTGGAAGAAAAAAGGAGTAAGTAATGTAGATGTTTTTAGAAGTTTATTTTGAAAGTTTATCCTGTGGCTTTGCTCTAGCAGACGGGAGCCGCCATCTTCGTTCTCGCACCAAGTCTCGTGGGGTCTCGCGTTACTCAGACAACTGCTAGCTTCTTTCTGACCGAGGGCTCGGCAGGCATGGGCTGGCACACAGCTGGATCCGGGGACTACGAACAAGTAGACCTTCCTGCACAGACCCTGTGCTAGATCGGGGGAGGACGAGGAGCAGGTTCTCTGGTGTGTCTTACTGGCCCACCCGAACCTGGGTTGCTAACATGCTCCTTGCTACAGCCCCTCCCTGGAAGATTCCCCTGAAGAAGAAGCTTCTTCTTAGGGAGGGCACAGTCTGGCACCCACATCCCGATCTGTGGACCTGTACGTATGGTTTCTGGATGGGACGCGGTAAGACCTCACTGGCCTTCCCAGGCCATGGTAGACATTATCACTCAGGCTAGAGCCCCCTCTATGAGGCAGGCATATGCTCTGAGGTGAGGTCGTTTTATTGTATGATGCTCCACTCGCCGACTGGACCCCCCTGAGATGCTCGGTCAGAATTGTGGTTTCCCTTTTTGCAGGAGAAGTTGAAGCAAAGGATGTTTCCTCCACTTTGAATGTGTTCATCGTGGCCATCATGGCATAATACTATGCAGTGGATGGTCGTCCCTAGGGAAGCATCACCTGACCGCCAGGTTCCTGAGGGGTACAGGAGGATAAGGCCCTCTTAGGTCTACGGAGTGCTCCCTTTGAGCTGCTTGAATCAGTGGAGCTAAAATTCTGGTCGCTTAGACCTCGCTCCTGATAACGCTCATTTCCGTTAAGAGGGTGGAGAACCTGCACGCATTTTCAGTCAACGGAACGTGCCTTGAATTTCATCCAGCTCACATAGCTTCTCACCACTCATCTTTGGGTTCAGGTGGTGAACCTGCAAGCATTGCCGCTGGAGGAGGCAGACCCGGCCTTAGTGTTCGTGCTATCCATGTTTACGTGGACCACACCCAGAACACAGACGCTCTGAGCAGCTCTTGTTTGTTTATGGGCTGGCCTATTGGGTGGTAGGTGCCTCACCTCGGCTTTTTAGTACCAAGGTGAGCTGTGTCCCCCAGGAGTTGAGTCCACTCTACAAAGAGCTACTCGTCCTATGCGGTGCACAGCGCCTCTCTAGCAGATATATGTAGGAGCTGCAGGCCGGGCGACACCCATCATTGCACAAGATTCTTTTCTTGCACTGAGCTGTGTCCTCCTGCATGTTGTGGATAACTTCAGGTAATTGGCGGGAGGACGGTGTCGGGTTGCTGTGCCATTCGTTACAGATCCGTACACTTTCTCCCAGTTGTTTCCCCCAGTGAACTCTGGGTCCTCCATTGCCCCGCAGTCCGGATTAGGGCGGAGTAGTCCGTGACTGTGCTCCAACAGGGGGTCTCCTTCACCCCCTGAAGGTTGTGGCATAATCTCTCAGCATTTTATCCCTGATTTATTCCACCATGTTTCCCCCTAATATCTTTTCAGACATTTTATTTTATCCAGTCTCCAAATGGTTTTAAAATTCATCATTGTGCTTCACCCCCAATGGTTGCTTCAGATACCTGCCACCCATGGTGGGCCCATTATCTGGCTTACAGAGCTTCATTTGTCCTGACACGCTTTCCTGTCAGCATCTGTTCCTCAACTACGTAACGCAGTTCAGGATTGTGGTGTTTTCCAGAGGTTGTAGAGTACAACTGAAGGGGAACATCCTGGTTACATCCATAACCCTCGTTCCCTGATGGAGGGAATGGAGACATTACATCCTCCTGCCACAATCCTGAATTGCGCTGAATGCCGGGATGCGTCTCGGCTCCTCAGCATAACCCTGAATGAGTGGATGCACGCTGCCATCTTATATGCTCATATGTACGGGAGAGTGGCTTGACATGCAAATTCCACTCACCAATTTCATTGGCCTTTTCTTCTTAACCTCAGAGGTGATTGAGCTCCCAAGTAGGACCCCAAATATGTCAGTCATGACGTAACAGAGTGGAGTTGAGTGTCACCTACTGACTGCCGTTCTCTGTTTTGTTTTACTTTTAAGTTCTTGTTTGTTTTTTTCCAGTTAACTGTGTAAGTTTTGTAGTCTTTTGTTATTTTATTATTTATTGCTTTACCATATGACAGTCTTACATATTTGCTTTGAAACATTGCCATGACACTTCAGAGAAGTGCTCATTTTTTTATATATATATTTGGTTAGATATAAGCTTTGTGCAACATTTCTTTACATTGTGCAAATTTGACATGTATTAACAGTTTTTTTTTTTTAATGTATATTTTTCTAATTGTGATCACAGGTGAAAGCTACATCACACGGAGAGGACATTTCTGGTCCATCAAATACTGCAACTTTGCAAGAATATGTGAACGATCTCCAGAAATTCAGTCACTGCTGACGTGACTCGCTGCTGAGATGACTATATAGTTACATAGTTACAAATAGATACACTGTAAATTCTGTTTAATTAAGTGGTACATTGCGGGCTGTACTGTAAAGCGTTACCCATATTTTATATAAATTAATCATTGCCAAAAATGTAACACATTAAACAAACCAATAATGTTCAAATATATACTTATAATGATTTAATGTGCAATAAACAAAAAAAAATCTAATTTCAAGTAAAATAAATATATGAAAGCTCACTGGCTATACCCCCATTGATTATAGTGGTCTTAATTCTGCACAAAAGAGTTTGCTTCAGTCCAAGTAATGGCGTATTTGCCACTTCTCAGTGCTGCTTTCTGCTGCTGACTCTGTGTTTGCTCTGCCAATTAGTAGATCAGCTTCATCTGGTGCACCTGGCTGGGAGGGCTGCCCACAGCAGTCAGTTTGCCACAGCAGTAGTTTATAGTATTAGTAAATAGACAATTTGTCATTTATAAAGCATTGTCCCTACATTAAAAGACAGTAGTAAGCAGTTATCAAAATACTGATATAAATTCTTTGTTTTTGTTTTATGAGCATATCTATAATGTGTTTAATAATTGTATTATAGTATTATATTATAAAAAAGTATTATATTATTAAAAACATACAAACAAAAGTTTTTTAGGAGTTGTCAGTGGTTCATAAGATCATTTAGAAAATGTAAGTAAATGACTAATAAACTATTTAAATATTATTTATACATTATTTATACATATTAATAAATGCTTTATTAGCACATATTCCTACTGTAATTCATGGTTAATTCAGGTAGCTAATAAACATTTAGTAGTTGTCAGTTCACTATTTTTGTGAGCTCATCTAAAGTTAGGACTATTTGGAAAGGAAATTTAAAGGTTCAGTTATCCTCTAAACAGAAAATGGTGATGGCGTGCAGCTAGCATAGGGACCTGGCTGGGTTTTTGGCTACACATGTCCATACACAGAAGGTTGCAATTAACTGTGTGCTGTGACACATTACCCTGGTAATCACTGTTAGATCTGATGGTGATTTGTCACACTGTGGCCCTATAGTCACTGTGAACATTGTGTGACAGGTTCAGCTCCTATCTGCCAACATTGAGCTGAGGATGACACATGGCTGGATGACGGTTTGTGCTTTGGCCATCCGCATGCCACTTTTGATATGTACTCAAACCGTGAATTTTCCGAGATCAAAGTGCCAAGGCAAAGTGCCATTTTAAAGGTTGCTAATATTGTTTTATAAGTCTCCTAAAAGAGGTTTACATGTATGCAAGGCAAAGTCTCCAAAAATAGATTTAATTTGACCTCACTTCTAAATGATTTGTAAACGACTTGTGCAAAGCAGTTCGAAGAATCAGTCTCTCTAAACCTGGAGACTTGTCAATACATAGAAAAGATGGCATCGATTTTACCTTACCAATTCGAGCCGAAGTCTGACGATGAAACAATTAAAGTGGCTGATCAACAAGTTAGCACAGACTACTGTGGAACATGCTCGCAATTTGCTTATGTAAGTGAACCGGGTACACCTCTGTGTTGTAAACTCCAACACTGTATAATGCATTAAGCAGCTTTCACACCGCACGCGGAAAGCTTCCCTTCAGAGCGCAGCGGCAAAAGTTAAACTAATTTGAACTTTGAGTGCGGCGTGCGCGGCTTGCTTGCCAATAGTGTGCTCGGCTGCGCGTTCGCTTTGGTCGATGCAGAAACAAGCCGTCCTCGCACAGCACAAGCATTTAAAATGAATGGATTTCATAGCGCAGAGCTTTCTGCATTCGCTGTAAAAGCCGCTTCGTACGCCATCCTTTATCATTACTCCAACTAATGAGACACACAGACAATCAAGCTACATTAATAACAATTTTTTTTAGACTACAGTGGGCCCACAGCTGAACAACAGAACTACAGAAGCGTGAGTTAGCCAGTTAGCAAGACATGTGCAGGGTTGTTACACAACATAACATACACAACTACGTATTTTGAACGATCGCTAGAAAATACATCTTTGTAGATTCATCTTTTGGAAGTGAAGATAAAACAAATTTGCTCTCAGAGCGTAGGATACAGCGTCTTCTCCACATGACGTAAACCACATAGAAATTTTACTGTGTTTGTGGGCGGGCAAGTTGTTTGCGATGTAGAATGTGGGCGGGCATTATGCAAATTACTTCATGATGTATAGCCATAACAGAATAAGATTCTAATTCCTGACGACTCGTTCAGGCGATTGTGAGCCAACTCTTTTTTTGATAGACAAAAACTTTATTAATCGTGCACTGTCAGTTTTGGAGATAGTTTATGTTCACATACAACTACATGACACACTGCATGAAAGGTCATATTTGAAAAGGCATAATAGGAGCACTTTAACAGACTCTGACATTTCTGGTAGCCTGGACATTTCTCTTGGAGCTCGGAGATGGGCCTGAAATATACACTGATAATACTGTATGAACTAATAATGATGTTTAACACTATTATATACTTTTGTGCCTTATTTTGTTTCACCACTAGATGGCAGAATATAACATGCAAACACTCTTTTCTCTTTTCACATGCATTGTGTCTTCTTCAATTGGGGGGAGTTGGGGAAAAGGACGTGCAGTTCTGTAATCCAAAGAATTGAACAAAGTCTGTGTTTAAGAATATAATTTCACTTCACCAATTCATACATACATGTATTTTATAACATGGTGCCCTTTGGAGTTATCATGCAATTTTGAAAAATGTAATGGGGGTTGGGGGGTGGGGGTTGGGGGGTCAGCACACTGTATCAACTGTACCTGACCTGGGTTAGGTACTTCTTGTCTTTATGAACTGTGAGAGAAACATCTCACAGACTTTCTGTAAATCTGTATGACCTCAGAATAAAAATGCATTTGAGGTAGACTAAAATTAATTCAAAAACAAGAAACAGGGGTTTTTATAAGGTTCCAAACTAGTTTTACTTACATTGAATTGTGTCGTATCTTAAAGTGTGGGTAGGCCTATATTTACCATGACCAAATCTGTAGGTGTCTGGAAACCTTGACATTGTCTTATCGGTTTAGTCTCTTGGTTTTCCTGTTTGTCAAGCCTTTTCCTTACAACT
Source organism: Labeo rohita (assembly GCF_022985175.1). Lineage (NCBI taxonomy): Eukaryota > Metazoa > Chordata > Actinopteri > Cypriniformes > Cyprinidae > Labeo > Labeo rohita. The sequence continues at coordinate 11,034,325 of NC_066883.1, forward strand.
ACTATCACACAGTGTTTTCCCTATTCAGGTATCGCATGCCAAAAATGTATTATCCTAGATTTGAAATCATAAAAAAAAGATTGAAAGTTATCATTTGTTCACAGTAAGTGGTCTCTAAAAAGATATTAGATATTTGTACACTGCCACACCAACTAGGCATCAGTTTTAAAAGAATGAGCCCAAAGATTTACTGTAAGCTAATAAGTAGTCCAAACCTGCCTTTTAAATTATTTATATACCAGTTCTTAGTTTGATTCCCATTTCTGTGATTGCAGGGCACAACATAACACTTTTTGACTTTCTCAGTTTGTGTAAATTCACTTGAGGTTCTTTTTTTCCACATTAGGTGGGCCATGTTAACATGAAGAAGAAAGTAATAACATTGAGGTTCTTCCTCTTAGTCTTTCTTCATCTGTCTCTCAGTAGAATTAAAAAAAAAAGAAGAAATACATCACTAACTTAATGAAATAGCATAGTTTTAGTAATAGGATATGTTTAGTAATAGGATATGTTTTAGTAATAGGTATGTTGTAACAAAATGTTATAATGTGCCCCACTTTCCCCACTAAATAAGATTTTAACTTGGGCTGTTTCCTGAAACCTTCTTAACGCTACGTTGTTCTTAAGTTTAGTTTGTACTAAAATTTTTGTTTCTTGGCTACCATGTTAGAAGCTGGAATTAAAAAAAAAGCCTGCCACGGCAGCACATTCAGCATGCTTTTAGATCTTGTTGGTCCAATTTTGCAGTGACAAACTCAACAGAGTTACTGTACTCCCTCAGCCCCAAAATTCAGCTGTATGTGCTTATTTGTTTCGCGTGTTGCGGTTTTATTGAGTAGCTCATCCAACAACAGAAATGAGAGATTCATACCAACAATGTGATGCTGCTGCTGGGCAATCAACCCTGGTTGTGAAGTAAATGAAAACACTATGGAAAATATATTAGGATAATATAAATTACCCTTTTAAAAACCAGTGAAGGCATAGTCCTATTGCCAGTTAATGATACTTATGTTTGGACATGAGGGTGCTGGCTTGAAATTATATAAAATGTTCAGAGTTGGATTTAATTTGCAATTTGAATTGATTAGTGTACTTTTGCTGGTTAGATAAGCATTAAAAAACTAATACTGGAGCAATAAATAACACATTGGAGATTAAAACAACCGTACGTTTGTCTCATTTTAAATAAACACTAAAAACTGAGATGAAAAAATTAATTTCAGTAAGAAATGTATTTTTGCTGTGGTTCAGTGATATTGTTCAGTTATATTACTATCATTATTATTATTATTATTATTATTATTATTATTATATTTTTTTAAATTCTGGTACAATTGTTTCTCCATATAGTGTTGATATGGCAACTTGTAAATACAGTATGTTTCAACAGGCTAGCATGTGTGTTAACTTTTAAACCCTGTGTTACAACTTAGTTTGTGCTTAAAATGGCTCTGGTACATGACTGTCACGAATCTGGTTCGTAGCCTTCCAGTTGATTGCCACCAGATGCACCAGTTGCACGCTCTTTACATTGACTCTCACACTACACAAACTGTTGCATGTCACTCCGGGCTACGCTTTCCAGCATCCATTGTACTGATTTACACACAGAGCTGCAACCAATCACACACTGTGTGCTGACCATGCCTGTTTCCGACCACGCTCATGAATAAAGCTCTGCAGATAGATCTGCACGCCTCTCTTAGTCTGTCCGTTACAGAATACTCTGCCACACAAGGATCCAGCAGTTTTACACACGGACACTGGCCAGGTATGGACACTACTAGAATTTTATTAGCCCTTAAACAAGGCACGCGAATGCTGGAGGACCATATTTGTGAATTTTTAGCCATCGCAAATTATTTTGATCTCCCAGATTGTCTTTTGATTGAGATTTTCTGTGATGATTCGTCACTAATTCAGTTTATGGACTTTGCTTTGTTGTCTGTCAGCTCCTCTTTTACTGTGGGTGACGCGGAGGAGGAGCACAACATCGCGGTAAGGACGACCACAAGGTTTAAACAACCACAAGCTCCGGGACATTCTAGTGTAATGATCGCCACTTCTCCACTTGTGAAATGGCGGAGACAGCGGAGCCTTGTTCACAAGATGGTGGCGACAACAGTGCCTCGTCATGTCACAGCTGCCATTCCCGTCCCTGAATTCTCTGCTAGTCCTGTTCCGGCCAAAGAGGCCATTTATAAACCCTTTGCCCATTCTGTCACAGCTATGAAGACTGCTCCTGAACTCTCTGTTAGTCCTGTTCTGGCCAAAGAGGCCATTTATTAACTGTTTTTCGGTCCTGAGCCAGCCATGGAGGCCGTTCGAGAACTGTCTGTGTACTCTAAACTGTCTGTTTATCATAGTGCTGCTGATACTGTTTGCCCCAGCCTGGACTTCTGCTTGTGTTTATGGATTACCCCTTATGTCTAGGACCTCTGAATTTTGTTCGCAGATCGATGACCCACACCCAGCCTAGGAATACTCTTCGTCTTGCCTCATTCATTTCTGTTTGCTGTGTGCTGACCATGCCTGTATCTGACCATGCTCATGAAAGCTCTGCAGATGGATCCATACACCTCTCTTAGTCTGTCTGTTACAGTGACATCTGACTTCATATTTTCAGTCAATATTTTTCCCCCAAAGGTTTGCAAATTTTGAGGTTAAATTCATCTGTTTCAGTCACTTCACTTCATCTGCCATATTTATGACCATAAAAACACATACACAAGCCACAGCCATGTTGTCATTTGCAAACTTTTGTATGGTCATTTCCTTTGCTAACAGGAAATATCAGTGTCAAATTCATTGTGAAATTCATGGTACATGGCAAAGTACATGGCAGACTACATGACACAAAGAAACGTCTCGGTTACGTACATAACCCTCGTTCCCTGATGGAAGGAATGGAGACGTTATATTATGACGACATTAGGGGAATTATTTGGGAGCCCCGATCATCTCTGATTAAGAGAAAACGCCAATGAAATTGGCTAGTGAATTTGCCTAATGCGCTACTCCCCATGTGCACAGGTATAAGAGGCGGCAGGTGCATCCACTCATTAGATTTTCGCTGAGGAGCTGAGAACGTGTCCCTGGCCACCAGTGATGGTTCGAGATTGTGGCATGGGGACATAATGCCTCCGTTCCCTCCATCAGGGAACGAGGATTACGTACATAACTGAGACGTTCCCTATCTGTCGGACCCCGTAGCCAGATCTGGCACCTCTCAGGAACATAATGATGAGATCATGCTTTCCCAGGGACCGCCCATTCACTGCATTGTGATGTGCTGCGATAGCAGCCACATACACTTTCAAGGTGAAGGGTGACAGCCTACGCTCCAACCTTTTTTGCAGGAAAGAAAGCACTACTCCAATCATGCATCTTCGGGGGTCTTCTTGGCAAGAAGAACACCAGTTTGCAAACAGTTTGTGGGAGACCTCTCAAGTCTGCCGCGTCTCGTCCAGGAACCACACATGGAGGTTCCAGAGATCTGGACGTGGGTGCCACATGGTGTCGAGCCCCTGGGATGCGCCGTTGGGGGCTGTCGCGAGGAGCATGCATTCCAGAAACCAGGTCCGGGTGAGGACCTGTTCCTCGTCCTCCTTGATCTTGCACAGGGTCTGTGCGAGGAGGCTCACTGGGGGAAATGCATACTTGCGTAGAGCCCAAGGCCAGCTGTGTGCCAGAGCATCCGTGCCGAGGGGCCCCTCAGTGCAGGAAACATACAGCTAGCAGTGGGAGGACTCGTGGGAAGTAAACAGGTCTATCTGAGCTTCCCCGCATCGACTCCAGATCAGCCGGATCGTCTCGGGGTGGAGTCGCCACTCCCTGGGGAACGTGAGTAGATGTGAGAACGTGTCTGCCACACGATTGAGCTCCCCTGGGATTTAGACAGCGCGCTGCGATTTCAGCTGCGTCTAACTCCAGAGGAGGAGATGGTGGGCGAGCTGTGACATGCAACATCATATACCACCCTGCCAGTTGATGTACGACACCGCCGAACTGCCAACAGCTCCAGGCAGTTGATGTGCCAAAGCAGTCGAGGTCCTGTTCAGAACCCAGAGGCTGCCTGCCCGTTGCACGTCGCGCCCCAACCTGTACTGAAGGCATCTGTCGTCACAATGACATGGCGGGACACTAGACCCGGCACCTAGAAAAGCAGGGTCCGACCAGGGGCTGAAAGAGCGTGATAGCCCATCTCGGGACCTGGGAGTGTAACCAGTGCTGTGGGAGTGGCCTCATATGAAGTATTCCGAGCGGCGTGACCACGGCTGTGGATGCCATATGTCAGGGAGAGCCCGAAGGGGAGGACCCCTAAATTAAATTAAATTAAATTTAATTTAATTTAATTTAATTTAATTATTTCAATTACTTTAATTGAATTATTCCATTCTGAAACAAAATGTGTCGATTTTAAATATATTGCAAAATTGAATATAGATAGAAATATAAGTTTCACTAGTAGTGACATGACTTTTCGTCACTGCATATGCTTTGCTTTGTCTTGTATTGCATTAATCCCAATACACTGGCCTTGGTTACTTGGTTGTGTACTTTTGCATCACTAATTATAAACGTAACATTTACTTTGCCTTCCTGCTAATGCCCAAAATTATGCAAGTATGGCCAATGGTAATGGTGCAATACTGACTCTTGCTGACGCACTTTTTAGCTTGAACAAACATGTTGCCACACATTCTCTCAATATGACAACAACCAGCCACTCCTACAAATGTGAATTGCAACATCAAATAAACACCAAACCAGAGATATTTGAAAACTAAGGGCATTTGCCACAAGTACCAGCAAATACAATTGCTTTCACTGTATATATATATATATATATATAAAAACAGACTTTCAGACTTGACTTGCTTTTTTAGTGATACACAAAAGGAGATATTTATGTTCAGGCTGATATTTTTCATATACATATAAAGGAAAATTCCCAAGGAAAGATTTGGAATAGTGCATCACTTGACTTTGAAAGGTCAGTAAATGATCTTCATTTGTGGATGTATTCCTGGAAGAACTGTGAGTGCAGCTTAGCAAAGATGTAATTATAACACTCCTTCAGTATCAGTATGAAACAACTGGTACACATTAATGTTTTTCTATTTGCAAAAAGCAAACAATTAGCTATAGATTGTTTACTGATTGTACCACATAATGGCAAGCAGCCATCAGTAATATACCCGCATGTACTATATAAATGTATCCACTCAATAGCAGTCAACAATAAAAGAACCATGATATTGATTTCTTTGTCCATTATATGCAGAAAAACTGTCTAAATATTTAATGCTTTTCAACCAAGGCAGCTATTAAACTAACCTTAGCATAGTGCTGTCTAGTGATAAAATATTATGACCAAAGGGAAGTGGGAAGAGCAAATAAAATATATTTTCCCACAAAACACTTTTCCCTAATGAACAGATAAGTGCAGCATGTACAGACTTTGCAAAATGTCAAGTTATAATGCAACTTTCATTGAGGGTAAAAGGCTTTTGACATGGCACACAAATCTAAATTGGCTTTCAAATCTGAACTGTCTGTCCGCACTGTCATTTAAAATCTGATGTATCCAATGTTTCTAAATTATTTTCTACTTTAGATGGTACAGTGATTATGCAAACACAAAAGACTTTTTGGTAACACTTTCTATGAAGCCCATATTTATAATACATTGTAAAGGCATTCTTAAGGCATTATAATGAATGCATAATGCATTATGAAAAAAAAAGCTTAGAATATTATGTTATATCAAATGAATAATCATAACAATTATAATTCTTACACATTTGTAGTTATAACTTTTAAGAGTAAGATTATTTATAACACACTATGAACACCATACTAAATCTACTTAATTTACAGTATGATGGAGTGTATTATATCTTGACATTGTTTATTTAAGATCTGCCCAGTATATTACTATATCTTTTGAGTGGTTAGGTGTTGAATGTTATTTGAGTATTTCCTGTGAGGCTAATGATACTTAATTAATTGATTTGAGCTAGTTAATTCTCTTTAACTGAAAAAAAGCAATATTTTATATGGTTACATTTTATTTTGATGGTCCTCTTTGGTCTATTGACTATAAGCAACTTTGCAACTATGTCAACTAACTCTCATTAGAATATAAGGTTAGGCTTAGGTTAAGATTAGGGTAGGTAGAATGTTGATGTACTTGCAAAGTTAATTCTAGGGCCAGTTGCATAAACTTAAGGCCCGGGTATAATTTTCCGTCCTGTCTCGCGGACAGCCGGGTCCGCACAGCTTTCAAAGCATACTCATCCGTGGATAAGCGCGGATTGCCGAGTTCGACACATGCGGAATACAATTGTTTGGACTCGAGTTTCTGCTGTTTTTTTTCTTGCGCGTGAGCTGCTGTACGCGCACCGTCCGCGCGGTCTGAGGTGCGCGGCTCTCCTCAAACCCACCGGATGAAAATTAGACGATTAACCTTTAAGACTAGTCTAAACCTTTAAGACTAGTCTAAACCTTTTATGCAGCCTGCCCATAGTCAGTATGCCTTTTGTTAGACCATCAAAATTGTTTAACATATATTTACAGTCGCAGACATAGGGTAGCGCGGGGCACAACCTAACACTTTTTGAATTTCTCAGTTTGTGTAAATCCACGTGGGGTTCAGAGTATAATTTTTTTATCCACGTTAATTTCACACTTGTCTAGTACAAATATGCCGCTTTGTTTCATACAGTGTATACGTTTTTTTGTTATTTACCTCAAAAAAAAAAAAAAAAAAAAAAACATGTGTAACATGACCATATAAAATGTTATCTGATCGAATGAACAAAATATACCCGACAAACTAAAATATTGTGTCAATAAAATAAAATGATTAACCTTTTCACGAAACACACTAAAAGCACATGCAAGTACTTGATTATTTTAAATAAAGTGTGTTACACAATATTACATTCAAAATTTAACATTTGTTGAATTTCAAAGACAACCAGTATAAGAAATTGTGAAATTTTATATAAAGATTTATTTAAGTAAATGAAATTTTCCTAAATATTTACTTCAATCCTACTGAATTGGGTTAAATAATGTTATACAATTCAGCAATTGAATTTAAAATAAATGTAAATTATAATACAATTTAATGTAATTGTATTTAATGCACAAGTAATTGTACAAAACCAGTACATTCAGTATGCCCTTAATTATATTCTTTTACAGTATAATACTGTATTTCTGTAAAATGCACTAAGGTCTACTTCTTTTTCAGAAAGAAAAGAAAACTTTTTTTTTTTTTTTTTTTTTTTTGGCATCTCACTGCTATTCTGAACAGTTTATTTATAGAAAATATCATGTACACAAAATTACTGAAATGTATTAAAACATATTTCACTTGAGGACAAGGCTGTAGATTCTGGAATTGACACAAGGGATGGCTAACACTTCTGTTGGTCCCCAGTCCAGCATTTGCACAGTTTCCTGCTATTGAAATGAAATGCTTTGCGTTCCTGAAACATGTGTTTCATCTAGTGGCAGTGCACAATTGAGAATCTTGTTTTTATGTGTTCAGTGGAATGGTTTTGTTGGAGGTCTTGCATGCAGCAAACAATGACATTGTTTTTCATAGAAAATGTCTCCCTGACCTTGATGGTGTTTGTTTTAAGGGAGCCCCATGGGGAAAACAGAACAATGGCCATAAAACATCTTACATGTTTCACTGTGTCGGCACAGGCTTCAAAAAGTTGTTTTTGTAACTTTTTGTTTCGTAAGCATGTCACAATGTCTAGTCTCAGCATCAGAAAGAAAAAATGTTTGAATATCAAAACCTCAACATCAAATATATGAGTTTTATTGACAAATGATAAGTTCTTAGCTTCAGAGTTACTATAGTTAACTAATACGAAAACAATTAATAAATAAATAAATAAATTGAACATATATGAAATGAAATTAACATAATCTTGAAATTAAATAAACATTATCTGAAATTATATCTGAAAATATACTTTTAAAAGTATACTTTTATAAGTATACTTTTAAAAATACTTATAAAACAATAAAAACTTCAATAATGAAATGAAATGAAATGAAATAATATTCAAAATATTAATAAAACTTACAATAGTATCTCAGTGATATATTAAAATACTGGTAAGCACAAAGTTTTGTGCAAAGATTTAATACTTTAATTAATACTTTTTTATGTGTCTCATTAGCAACATTTTTGATGGATACAACTTAATCAATGATGTTTACTTTACTGTATATATCAGACTATTTAAAAAAAATTATAGACATCAAAAGCAATAAAGAAAAACAAAACTGAACATTTTTATTCTGTGAACTAATTACATGTAAATAGAGAATAGCAGTCAGGTTTGGAAGTAAAATACCCAATATTTTTAATATTTTATAAACTATATATAACAACTATATTTTAATGTGTATAATAGCTACTACTCTATCCAGAAGGCAGCACTTTGGATCAACAAATTAGAGTTGTCATTTTTATTACAGGAATGAAATCTATGTTTAAAAAAGCATTGTGAATCAGTCTTTCTACAATCTCAAACAACTGTACAGCTTTATAAAATATATATCTATATATCTCAACATTACTATTATTATTATTATTATTATTATTATACCATTTACTGTGTTTCATGGTTAAGTTTACATTAAGTGCACAGTTGTGCTTTTTCTATTTATTTATTTATTTATTTATTTATTTATTTATTTATTTATTTTCAGAACAATTTTTTTTTTTTTTTTGTAATGTTGTGATTCAACTCTGAATTGATTTTGTTTGGTTAGCCTAATACTATATTGAAGACTTTTGTTTATAATCCCACATACAAAATAAAAAAAAAAAAATATGGGAAAAATAATTCTAAAACTACTGTCCTTGTATTGCTCTATTATTTAATCAAAGACCGGTTCCTCACAATATAATATGTTGCATATTGTTGATGCAAGTTAAGTGCAATGTGTCATAGGGTGCAGTATATAATACAAAATCCCTTGCCAAACCCTAACAGAATGTCTCTTAACAGAAGTTTTTGCTGAGGAAGCTGTTGCACTTCATCTTTCATAAGCATAGAGTTTGGAAAAGGCACAGACTTGCAGTTTCTATATTGTTAACTTAATAGTAAATAGATAAACAACTGAGAGCTCTTTAATATTTAACTTGTTTCTCTCATATTAACTTTTTGCACAGGTCTCTTGCATGTCAAATGTTTTTCCTGAAGGAAAAAAGAGCCACCGAGTGCTAATGGGAATGCTAACCAATATCTTTCTAGTTAGTCCTCCAATTCATCTCAGTAGCCCTTGCTCGGCTGGAGCAGGACCCCTCAGAATTTGAAATCTGCCACCTTTACTCAGTGCTTTGGGTGGCTCACGTGCACTCAGTTCTGCTGCTATTTTTTTCTTTGAGCCAAGCACATGAGCAGTACATATTATGTGACTAATGATGCTAGAGCTGCAGGAAAATTACGTAACTTTTACAACTAACAGCATCACAAAAACACACACAGTGGCATGCCCTTCACTCAGGTCAGCAGCGGACAGAAAAATAGAAGTACATTTCAACTTATTAGGGGAATATACATTCCCGCCCACTAATATCACCCTTGGTAAATATGAGCAAAGGTGACTGTGAAAATAAATCTGCAGTGTTTATCTTTTTGATCTTTCATTCAAAAAAAATTACAAGATTCTAACCTTTCATTGAAGTAAAACATGGAAAGTGGGAGGAAAATCTCATGATATAAATGTTTTTCTCTAGTTCACATACCCACATTTATCGGCACCCAATTATTGCAACGTACTTTTCCCAAGATAACAGTTCTAAGTTATCTCCTATAATGCCTGATGAGTTTGGAGAACACCTGACAAGAGATCAGAGAGCATTCCTTCATCCAGAAAATTTCCAGATTCTTCAGAATACCAGCTCCATGCTGGTGACTCTTCTTTTCAGTTCACCCCACTCATTTTCTATAGGGTTCAGGTCAGGAAATTGAGACAGCCATGGCAGAAGCTTCATTTTGTGCTAGATGACACATTTTTGTGTTGATTTTGATGTTTGTTTTAGATCATTGTCTTAATGGAAGATTCAAACATGGTCCATTATAAGATTTCTTACAGAGGCAGTCAGGTTTAGATTTTTTATCTGTTGGTATTTGATAGAATCCATGATGCCATGTATCTAAACAAGACGTGCAGCACCTCCGGCAGTAAAATAGGCCCACAAAAGATCCAGCAGTATATTTAACCATGGGCATGGGGTGCTTTTTTTTATCCCTGTTTGCACCAAACCCATCTGGTGGGTTTGTTGCCAGAAAGCTCTTACTTATGTTTCATCTGACCATAGAAGCCAGTCCCATTTGAAGTTCCAGTTATGTCTGACAACTGAATATGCTGGAATATGTTTTTGGATAAGCCAGGAGGTTTTTTTCTTGAAACCCATTTGAACAACATGTGGTGAAGTAGGGGCTGTTTAATATATTTTTTAGGCTTTCTGACCCCAAGATTCAACCAATCTCAATTTTCTTACAGCCACTATTTTGTGAAGCTCAACAATCTTGTTCTGTACATCAGAACTATATTCTTTGGTTTTAGCCATCAGTCAAGTCACCTTTATTCATATAACGCTTTTAACAATACAGATTGTGTCAAAGCAGCTTTACAGTGTTAATAGGAAAATATTGTGTCAATAATGCAAATGGATTAAAGTAAAGTAAACACTCAGGGGGCCAGTTCTAAAGGGGTTTAACTCGTGATCAATGATTAAGGGAATTTGGTCTTTGTGTTCCTCATATATATAATCCTGTGGAACAGGAGGTCATGGCTGGACAATTTCAGTCACCCTGGTGTGCTACAAAATGTAAATATGGATGAATATACTTCTGAGATATTTTGTGTTTCATTTTTTTTAATGTAAGATCAAAAAGATAAATGATGCAGATTTATTTTCATAGCCGCCTTTGCTCATATTTACAAAAGGGTGCCAATATTAGTAGGTGGCACTGCACTGTATATATGATGGTATAACACTGAATATGTAAATATATGTTTTATATACATAATCACGCAAATATATTCATATAGTCAATGCTCTTTGCTCCTCAACAAGGAGGGACTAACTGGACCATGCTAAAGGCAAACGGTGACTTGGAAAAACTAGTAATCTTAAATGTATCTCCTAAGAAGAACTAAGAACTCTTTGCCAAGATACCAATGTCTGTACAAGTCTGAGATTTCAATATTAACTACAATATTGGAAGAACCAAAATTCTTCCAAAGCTCCACTAACTGAACTCTTCTATCCACATTTTATAGCTCCAGATTGTTAATTTCAACAAAACGGCTGACAATTACAAGAAAATACAAATTAGAACTCCAATAAGAACTCTAAGCCTCTTAAACATTTAAAACATAATCTCTTGATATAATTTTCTTTTGGGTAAGATGTAATATTAAATAATACAATAACAAAAGCTGTTGAAAGAGACTGTCATGTTAAGCTGTTAAAAGGACAGTTTTTGCTGTCTGGCTTCTCTGTCAGGGGGGAGGGGTCTATCCAGGAGGTAGGAGGAGCCATTGTTAGCCAAATATGCTAGTCATGATAACACTGGGCTGTAAAGTTCTCCACAGCACAGCTGCCTCTCCCGCGCCTCTTCAATGCTCACAGCACAGAATGCCCCTGAGGCTACTGTTGACGGAGACAACAAGACAGAGCAGCAAGGAAGGGGGTGGGCCGGGAAACGGACCCTTCGATGAAGCAAGTCTTGCTCATTTGCACTGTCAGACTCAGAAAGAGCTGTATGCAGTCTACAGGTGCTCTACAATCACTGGACAATCTGTCGGACTGAGAACAAAGTGGCTTAATATAAAGGGTATTTCAAGACGAGGACTTGGGAATGCTTTAATTACCATTTTAGACAAAGACATTTTTTTTTTATTCTCAGTAGGATTTACTAGGAGTGGATTCTAACAGGACTACTCCCTTTGACTGCTTTGGATGGTGTTGCTCAAGTTGAACCAGAGGAAAGGACTGTGTGAATTGAAACTTTGGAGTGAGTAGCTGTTAAGCTTGGGGCAACAATCTTGTGGGGTGGCTAGGGAAAGGACAGGAGGAAGGGGGAGGGGAAGAGGTAGTCAGGGTCTGGCTCCAGTTTCTGGGGTGAAATGCTTTCAACAAGAAACTTTGTTCAAGAATGTTGCAGAGAGGTGTTTGATCGCTTCATTTTTGAACTGCCAACAGAAAAAAAACACATTAAAAAGATATATGTGCCCTTGAAGGCAAGACCATCTTGCAGTTGGAAGCAAGTTGCCCATGCTTTGTTTTGCCCTGTTGAATTGTGGATTGAGGAAAATCCTCTTATTGTGTAGTCGCGCCTAACTGCCACCCCATAGTGCGCCTTTGTTTCTCAAAGAGATGTACAACACCACTGTTCAGATGGAGGCTTTGACCGAGATATGGGCTGGCAGTGTCAGCAACAAAAGTTCCTCTCTGCAGCTACACAACATCACCCACTGCCCAAAGAATGACAACTTCAAATATCCACTCTACAGCATAGTATTTAGCATTGTCTTCATGGTGGGACTGATTACCAATGTTGCAGCCATGTACATTTTCACTTGTTCACTGAAACTGCGGAATGAGACCACCACATATATGATGAATCTTGTGGTTTCTGACTTATTATTTGTGCTCACACTCCCTTTGAGGGTCTTTTACTTTATCCAGCAGAACTGGCCGTTTGGCAGCCTGCTCTGCCAGCTCTCTGTCTCGCTCTTTTACACCAACATGTACGGGAGCATCCTGTTCCTAACATGCATCAGTGTGGACCGGTTCCTCGCCATCGTTCACCCCTTCCGTTCAAGGGGGCTCCGGACCAAACGCAATGCCAAAATTGTGTGTGCTGCTGTTTGGGTTCTGGTGCTTTCTGGAAGTCTTCCGACAGGCTTCATGCTAAACAGTACTAACAAGCAAAAGAACAACACAATAGCCTGCTTTGAGAACTTCTCTTCAAATCAGTGGAAGAGTCATCTCTCAAAGGTGGTGATCTTCATAGAGACAGTGGGGTTCCTTATCCCCTTGATACTGAATGTGGTTTGCTCAGCTATGGTGCTCCAAACTTTGAAGAGGCCACAGACCGTTAGTCGGGGAGGGAAGCTGAACAAGAAAAAGATCTTGAGGATGATCATTGTGCACCTTTCCATCTTTTGCTTTTGTTTCATCCCCTACAACGTCAACCTTGTTTTCTACTCACTTGTGCGGACAAAAACCTTGGAGGGCTGCGGAGTAGAATCAGTCGTTCGAACGATCTATCCGATTGCTCTGTGTATTGCTGTGTCCAACTGCTGTTTCGACCCCATTGTCTACTATTTCACATCAGAGACAATACAAAACTCCATTAAAAGGAAGTCTCAGATGAACCGTTCCTTTGATGTCAAGTTCTCTGAAGCCTTGCAATCAGAGACAAGCTCCTCTCTTCAGTTCAGCCTAAGATCCATAAAGAACAAGATGTTCCTCAATGAATCTAACGTATAAGGACAGGTATTGGACAAATGGATGTAAAGAAACTGAATGCACAAAAAAGCACTCTGCAGTGGATGACATGTGGAATAAAACATGTGAATATGCCCAAAATTGACTTGTTAATATCTCTCAGGGCAGTAAATAAACTACGCCCTTCTAGAGGAATTTACCTCCCTATTAAAATCATTCTTCAGCCCAGTACTGGGGGGCATACCTGTTCTCAGTGGAATTACACAACATTCAAACATTTGGAATACTTTACTGTGGAGTAAGAATAATGCAAATATAGTGTAAGTCAACTGGAACTTGATAAAGTAGACCAGAACCTCTAACTATATGCGAATGTACTTACATTTCCAGAATGGTAAGTGAATGTGAAAATAACTTACTAGGATATAACCATTATTTAATTAAACCGACAAACAAAATAGAATGATACCATTTTTACAATGCCATAATATGGCAATGTAAAGTCATCGACTGCCTGAAGTGTCATAGTATTAACAAGCTGAAAACATTTGTTGGCACTTTATATAATACTGTATATATGCACTGACATTGATACTGCCATAATGCACAGTTTTTTTCTGTTTCAAACTTGATTTGGTAATAAAGGTTTACAATTATAGAAAGGTGTTTTTTTTTGTTTTGTTTTTTACAGTAATAAACAATAGATTATCGTTCCTTCTCCCTGTGTAATGTTTATACAATACAGTCTTGATTGCAGTTGCAAAGTTTAAATATCATCTTTAAATATTCAGCAGTTACTGTTTAAAATCTATCTATATGCCTCTGTAAATGTACTACCACCCTCTTATAAAAGATGTGTTCTCTCTGTGTTGTTAGCCATTTTAATTGTCTAATATTGTCTAAAATTGACAAAGAACAGTCTCTCAACTAAATGAAATGTAAAATAATTTCAACCACTCAAGTGGCATAACTGAACAGTAAACTTTATTCACTGGCATACGAGCTGCATTGAAAAACCAACTGTGCTTTTTCAGAATTAGTTTTATTTTCTGCATTGTTATAAATATGTCATCTGCTCCAGGCAAAAATAAGCTGAGCTTTGGAGTAAATGAGGTTGAGAAATATCTTTGTAACGACGTAATTTGTGACATTACAGCACAACGGTAGATTTGGCAGGAACTGTTAACACACTCAATTCCCGACCAAAATCCTCACTTCTAAACATGCCTGTAAAAGCCTGTTGCTATAAGGTGTTGCTATATCTGTAAAGGGAGATCAGGTGCTCTTAAGCTATTGGCACAACTGATACCTCAGATCACCTGCACACATTGTGTTGCCATGCCATCCACAATTAATCTAGTTTAGCACATGAAAAACAAAGAAAATGAGGAAATGAAAAAGACCATTGGAGGGAAAAAAGTCTAATGAGAAGTACTGACTTCACTCTTACTCACTTCAAATCCAACAGCTCACATGTAGTCATGCAAAGTACATTAGTCTTAGTGTTTTGGCTTTAGCAGCAGTGAAAAAAGTTCAGAACAGTGGTAATCTACTTTGTTTTTTTGGGGCTGGGGGGGGTTCTTATAATATTATATTTGGTTACATTAATATAATATTTTTTGATATTTTGTTACATTCTTGACTAAACTTTATTCATCCTTACATAAACATCTTGGTGGTAAATTTTCAAGCAAGGGCAAAAAGGTAGATTGGTAGACCTGTAGTTGGTCCACCAATTACTAATTAAAACCACATTTTGTATTTAAGATTATGTCAGAAAATGTAATATTTTGGTAAGAAAGCTGCCCATGCTACACTTAACACTTTTTGAATATGTTTTAAAGTAAGTCTTTAGGTAATTAGCAAAAGCAAAGATCTAAATATTAAAAACATCCTCAATAAGCAGTATGTTAGTTCCCAAATATCAAACTAAAATCCTGTTTTATTTTCACTTCCTCAAGCTCCTCTTCTTTTGGCACGCATGTAGGTGAATGTCATAAAAACATGCAGATCACTTTTCACCAAAAAAATAACTAAATAAATTAAATAAAATAAGGAATAAATTAAAGTTTACTAAACTACTATACTAAACTTTAAATTAAATGAAAATAATGTCACAAAACAAGCTTAATTTTAAAATATGTTCATGACAGTTGCTCTGAGACACATCCATATGTGTATTTGCATAAATGTTTACGTTTCACTTGATATTGCATAACTTTTTTCTTCTCAGCAGCTTGCCATTCTATCACTGAGGATGGAGCTGGTGTGTTTTGATAAATACCAGATTAGATCTCCTAACTTCAAACAAGCATTACACACCATTTTTTTTCCCCACTGCTCAGCCCTGCACAAACACAGCATCCGAAACCCAGTATGCCACCTCAAGCTCCACTTCAAAGCTTAAAAAACATCAGCACAGGCTTGTTTACTTTTTTGCACCTTTGACTGGTTCATTTCCTTAAGTTGTGAGAGGGAGGGGCGCATGGTCCAGAGAAGTGAACAGAGTCTTAACTAGATTAAGACTACAGATATTATTTAGTCTGTTTAGTCAGTCTGTTTGATTCTATTCTGGATTTTGTAATAGGTGATAAAATGTTTGTTTTCCATTTAAAGGAAAAGTTTGCTCAAAAATGTCATTTTTGTCATTTAGTTAACCCAATATTAGTCTTTAGAATGTTTATGCTGTTTTTTTCCCCATACACTAAGGATGAGGGCATTACAAAAGTAGAAAAAGTAATAGAAATAATAAAAATATGTGTTTGTGGATTCAGCTCATACAGCTTAAACATTCTAAAAATATATATCAACAATAATCACATCAAGTTTGGTTTTTGGTTTTAAATCTTTGAGAACAAAGACCACATTACAGAGAAACCATGGTCATGCAGATTTGAACTGCGCAAGTTTAACTTATGGATGTTTGCATACAAAACAGCCGCAATCTCCACATGGCTCATGGTGCCACTACAGACAGGCACAAAATCAATAAAGCAGAACATTTTTGTTCACTGTTCCTTGCTGGTGGAACTATCTTCTCAACCCAATATGGGATGCTGAATCTCTGACAATATTAAATAAACAGCTGAAAACTCATCTTTTCCATCAGCACTTAAATGGCATCCTGTTGAAATTAAAAAAAAAAAAAACCTCCCTCAATGCTTTCACTTTAGTTAAATGATGCCTGCAACTTTGTATCACTAGCACTTCCCTTGTTTACTGCCTGATTATAATGAATTATTGGCTGTATTTCTCATTTATAAGTCGCTTTGAATAAGGCATCTGCCAAATAAACGTAAATTTAAATATGTCTATTAGATTTTAAGAACAAGAATTATGGTGTTTTTTGTCCTACAAGGTTTTTTGTCAGCATGTGAGTGCCACATTACAAGAGATGCTATGAGGCACAGCAGTTGTCCAGAAAATAGCTCAGCCATCATGTTCTCAAATCCTGTTGTTTTTATTTTCCACTATCTTTAAATGGGAGATTAGTATGTTTATTGACCTGTACTCATGGCGAAACAGAACAGCTGAACAAGCAAAGCAGGAATCAGCTGAAGTTATTAATAGAATCCTCAAGGTTGCAAGATTAAGTTTCTCGGTCACCCTTGACCCCATTTCGGCAGCACATGTGACAGGAACTGCTCTCAAAACTGACTCAAGTATGGTAACCCAAAATGAAGCATGCCTTTTTTGCTTGTTTCCTGAGTTGAAGTGTGTTTTTTCCTATAAGGCTATTGACCATGCTGCAGAATTCTGGTGTTTCTGACACAGTCACTATTGCTAGCAGTATCTGTTGTTCAAGTTTATTTTAAGAAAACTTAAAAAAGTTCAAGTATATTTTGAGCATGCTTTATGTAGCAAGTCTACTAATATCAATGTACCCGTAGTAAACTTATGTGTATTTCAATGCTTCTTGGGACTAAATTGTCACTTTTAGTTTATTAAAGTATGCTTTGAGTGTAACAGTAGTAAACTTTAAGTACACAACTAGTTTACATCTAACACTTAGATGTAAACTAGTTGTGTACTTAAAGTTTACTAGTAAACTTTTTTTAGTATAGCATCTTTACAACAGGTGAACTTTAGGCACCCTTTTGGTTACACTTTATTTTACACTTCATTTATCAAAATAAAGTATTACCATACTTTTAGCCAAATTTTGAAAGTAGTCACAGTAAACTACTAGTTTTATATTTTTTATGGTCTTGTTGTATAGTTGCAATAATAGAGAAAACGTTAGAAAGTACACTGTAAAAAAAAATTCGTAAAATGTACGGTAAAAAAACGGCAGCTGTGGTTACCAGAGTTTTACTGTAAAAGTTACGGTAGCAACGTTTAACATTTTACGGTTTTCACTTAAATTTACAGGTAAATACTGTAATTTCATTAACTGATATAATGTTAATTTACCAACTTATTGAAGTACTGAAATCTGTTTTGTACCTTTGTAATACACTGATAACCACCAAAAAGCAGGTGGTGATGAGAAAGTCGCATGATGAACGAAAGCTCATCGCAAACAGCTTTTAAATATTAACATACATAGAAGATGCGCAGTGTCATTCACACAATCACTAAACACCATCATGGTAACACACATGAAACTGAAATAATGCAATAAACATTAATTTAACAATATTAGATGTAACATACAACCCTATTGTACAAAACTAAGTAAAAACTAAGAAGAAAGAGTTATTTCAACAAAAAAACCATCAAATAATAAAAAAAAATGTAACACAGGGAATTCTGGGAATGTCAATTTATGGTTATTCACTGTAAATTTTACAGTCTTTTACTGTTAACCATTTAACATGTTTTTAGTGTAGCATTTTTACAGTTTTCTACTGTTAAATTCACCGGCATTTTTTACAGTGTAGTTTCCTTACTCAAAATATACTTCTGTTACGCTTAGGGCTGTCACGATATCAGATATTTCACTACAGAATTATCGTGACCTCAAATATTCACGATAATGATATATTGTAATATCTATAGAAATCTTGAAAAAAAAAAAATTAAATGAATAATAATGAAATTAATAATGATAATAATAATAATAATAATAATAATAATAATAATAATAAAAAAAAATAAATAATTCTATCTTTTTTGACCACACCACTGCATATAAAAGGAACAAATACTAAACATAAGAGACTAAAATGCCAACCGTTTTAATTTAGCACAGTGTCAAAGTAAGAGAGTTTATGACAATAAGTACATATTTTTACTCCAAACTTGTGTTATAGCATCAATCGATTGTTTGAAATTACTTCCTTCTATGAACTGATTCTTATTTTATAATATTCTATACAGTAATAAAGGCTATTTCGATTAGCATTGCAATATAAATATAACTTATCCATATGAAAATACCTATTTGGGTGCTATTTTGTCATTTTTGTACACTGGCAGCATCCATTACTATTAATTGTTGTGTTAATTGTCTATGATAAGGCTTTCTTTTTCTTTTTCTTTTTTTTCTTTTTAGTAGCATAGTGAACTACTTATTACTCTTCTTTGGTGGATTTAGCTTAACATACCCAAACTAGTACTAGCAAAAATAATTTACAAGACTTCTAAACAAGACAACAAAGTGTCAACAATTTCAAGATTTTTAAATGGCAAGTTATAGCACTTGAGACTAAAAAGACACAAATAACACATATTCATCATGTCAAAGAGACTATAGAGTAATATATGTGTGTCTGTGTGTGTGTGTGGTGTTGTTGTTCCTGGTCATGCTGTTCCAAACACTACCTGAACTGCATCAGGAGCCTTGCACGTAAGCCACAGTGACTGCTCTGAGTACAGTCTTACCTTATCATGCTAACAGCTCTCCCCCTGAGGCTGGGATTGAAAATAGCCAGAGCATACACACAAACACGCATGCAAACACACATTCAGTGTGTTCAATACACATTTCTCAAGTCTCTTACACTTCTGCAATTTTGTTTCACCAATGATGTCACTGAGAAGATCCTGATGCATGTCTGTGTGTTTGCTGATGCCAACCAACTGCTAGATTTTTATGTTTTCAATGGTGAGTGGTTACCAGGGCATTGCTATGCAGTTGCTAAGGTCTGTACATTGCTACAAGGTTGCTAGGGATTTCTTGGTTGTTGCCTGGATGTTCTGGGTGGTTGCTTAGTCAGTTGCTAAGTTCTGCGCCTTGCTACAAGGTTGCTAGGGAGTTTTTGGTTGTTGCTTGGATGTTCTGGGTGGGTGCTTAGTCAGAAAGCTCCTTCTCAGTACGACCCCCTGCATATGACCAACTGTTGTATATATGCCAAGACAGTTCACTCATATTACTGTAAATGGGAAAACGTGCAATGTACAGTATAGCAAAATAAGTCCTGCCTTAAATTAAAAAGTAATCAAGTCATTGCTGATACCTTTAGAAGCTCCAGCTGCCATAGAAACATTCAGTGAAGAAACACAAGTTATTTAAATGCGAGTCCACCAAGCAGTTTTTGATATTTTATGAAAAAGACAGTAATATGACATCTTTAATACAATGAAAATGTTCACTAATATTAAGTCCTTAAAACTAATAACACAAGGTACCATTATCTTAGGTATCATTTATGTCCATAGCATAAGTACCCTTGTGGAAAAGAAGTACACTTCCACATACTTAAAAAAAAGTATTTTTGTACTATATACAAAAATAGGATTCTTTAAAAGTATATATGTAAGTGCGAACTGAATGAAATTTTTTTCAGACTATTATGCTAACTGCAATTAAATTAAAATTATAATTTAAATTAGCATAAAATGCAATTTCCTGAACTTCAGAGTGCTTTTTGACCGACTTAAATAGGACTTAAATACATCTTTATACGTAATATTATATTTACTTGAAATATGGTTAAAGTGTACTGACAATTATACTGATAAATATACTGCACTGATACATTTTTATTAAAACATGTATGTCATGAATTTAAACATATTTGTAATTACAAGTTGCAATTCAGTACTTTTTAAAAATGTATTAACACATCAAAATAAGTGTTAAAATTATTAAAATATAATTATTTAAAATTTAATTGCAAAAAATACAAGATTTAAAGTAAATGCACATTTAATACAATTTAGTGCATTGTATAATTTACTTTTTCACAAGGGTGGTGTGGGATGAGTTACACAGTTAATTGCTTATGGTAATAGTTAATAGTAATACTGGTGTTTGCCTTAGTGTTAATTATGTTTCCTATTAAGTTTCTTAGAAGCTCTTTGACCATACATTCTGTAGGGCAAATAGATTTGTATTTATTTATTTTATTTGTCAGCCTCTCATGGTTTCATCTGCATTGTTAACTAGCTTTGTTAACTAGCTTTCAAATGCTTAATGTAAACTGTCATGACAAAGGGCATGCTCACAGCTAAAAGTGTGTGTGGACTGAATGAAACCTCAGCACAGTGACGTGTCTGTATCTGTGTGACCTGGGGATCAGCATTACTAAATTTAGTCATTGTTTAGTCATTGACATACAGTGCAGACCTGCGCACTGTATGTCATTTAGTAATTTAGGGGTCAGTTGTTTTTGTTCTTACATTCTCTTCTTTGTTATATGCTACTCTTGTGTGAATCGCAGCACAGATACACAGGTTAGCATAGCTTCAGATAGGTCAAAACAACAAATATAGCCCACAGGAAGACAGTAAAGGAAAGGAAATGAACATTATCAGTTTGATATGAGGAAATCACAGCTGATTAGCTTGTTTATTGGTACTTCAGAAGAATAACATTTTCTCTCTCACACTGGATACTGTGGCTTAGGCCAGAAACACAAGGCAGTTATGCAAATGTGAATGCTTAACCAATGACTTGCAGATGTTGTACATGTACGTCTTCTTGTACATGCTAAATGTGTGACATTAAACTGAATGTGTTATTATTCAGGTAGCTAGTTTTAAATATGTCAACAATTTTACTTAAAAATTTTTTACTAAAATCTACACTTTGTCATACTACTGTGTCTAAGATAAACACACGCAAAGAAGATGAAGGCAAAATAATCTTTTAATAATACACAAGAAGATAAATCCACAGGCAGACACACATAGAACTTTGACATATAATACTGGACAACCGAACACAGGACAGACTAGAACTTAAATACTAAAGCAAATGATGATGATTAACAAGGCACACCTAAACTAAATGACACAATCAAACAGAGACAGAAACTAGGGCCGTGTCCACACTAATACGTTTTTGTTTGAAAACGCATTGTTTTCTATCCGTTTTGGCCTTCCGTCCACACTGAGACTGCGTTTTTGGTCATGGAAAACGTAGCTTTTTGAAAACGCTCTCCAAAGTGGATAAATTTGAAAACGCCGTTTTTGCGTTGCTGTGTGGACTGATTAGAATCAATATATGAAAGACAATATCGCTATTGCTTTAACATATCTTCCATACATTCAATTCCCTTGTATAATTTGTTTATAGAACATCTGTACTTACATTATATTGGCTATTGTGTATTGTCACATATCTATAATAAATATAGGTATGGATAGCGGTAATTGCATGTTTTATTGCACAGTGGGGGGAACATTTAACTGTTCATGAGGTAGATGGCCTGAGGGAAGAAGCTTTTTCTATGTCTGGCTGTTTTGGTACTCCGTGCTCTGTAGCTCCGACCAGATGGCAACAGTTCGAAGAGGAAGTGGGCTGGGTGTGAGGGATCCAGAATGATTTTGCTAGCCCTTTTGCTCACTCTGGATGAGTACAGATCTTGGAGGGTAGGGAGGGTTGTACCAATGATTTGCTCAGCAGTCCGGACTATCCTCTGTAGTCTTCTAAGCTCAGTTTTGGTAGCTGAGCTGAACCAGACAGTTATTGAGGTGCAGAGGACTGATTCAGTGATGGCCAAGTATAACTGTTTCAGCAGCTCTTTCGGCAGATTGAGCTTCCTCAGCTGGTGAAGGAAGTACAGCCTCTGCTGGGCCTTTCTGACAAT
This sequence comes from Labeo rohita, assembly GCF_022985175.1. Lineage (NCBI taxonomy): Eukaryota > Metazoa > Chordata > Actinopteri > Cypriniformes > Cyprinidae > Labeo > Labeo rohita. Next base: position 11,056,813 of record NC_066883.1, read on the forward strand.
CGGGTCAGTGTGATTGTCCCACTTCAGTGTTCACCTCTGTTTCGTTGGTCCATCTCCTTACAGTTTTCACTACAGGTTTAGCAGATTTCAGTTTCTGCCTGTAGGTTGGTATAAGATGAACCAGGCAGTGATGCTTTAATGCCTAAATGTTTTAGTAATTTTTTTTTATTTTGATGTATTCAGTAACATAATAAAGTACATGTAAAGTATTATCATTTTAAATGTAGTATGTTATTTGATATTAAATTTAAAGTTAATAAAATATGAATGCTGCAACCCCACAGAGGACATGGAAGGATGGATGTATGTGTATTTAAAATGGAAGAAAATGCAACTTCATGATTACAAATGTGTAATTACAAATATATTTAAATACCTGATATATGTTTCAGTAGCAAATTACATTAAAGTATGTTTTAGTTTTAACTTGTCAGTTAATGTAACAAGTTGTTCGGGTGAGAAACACGAAGAAGGCAGAAAGTCCAATCAAATGGAATATTTAATAAATCCAGATTGTCAAACAAGGAGAAAACAACCTCTTAATCAGGGGTGGCGAACTCCGGTCCTGGAGAGCTGCAGCCCTGCAGAGTTCAGCTCCAACCCTAATTAAAACTCACCTGCCTGTTGCTTTTTAGTAACCCTTCAGACCTTGATTAGCTTGTTCAGGTGCATTTGATTAGGGTTGAAGCAAAACTATGTAGGGCTGCGGCTCTCCAGGACCGACGTTCACCACCCCTGTTCTTAATGATAACAGAGACAGAACAAAGAAACTACGGAAGGGCAGGGCTATAAGTATTAGACAAAACGAGGGACTAATGAGGATAATTAACAAGGGACAGGTGAATGGAATGACAATCAGGCAACACAGGAAAACTAGGTCAGGGGAAAAACACAATGAAGACACAACTCAAAACGTAAGACACGTGACAGTTAACATGCAAATATATAATTATAAGAATATATGCAAGTTATAAATTACTTATATGCAAGTGTATAAGTATATATTTTTAAAGTTCTGTATGTTATTTCTGTAAAAAGTACTTAAAAATATATGTTGAAGTATACCATTGACCACATAAGGCTGATGATATTGCTTTTTGAGCAATACTGATGGGCAACTTTGGGCAACACAGGGCCCACGACTGATCTAAAGTATCCACATAGAAATTTGTTACCCATTCTCAATGGGAAAGTGCCCAAGCAACATTGGTCAAAAAAAGTTGCCCTGCACAATTGCTCAAAAAGTTGCCCCATGTATCATCATGAAAGTTAATGCTAATTCTTACTATTGTACCACTTGTGGAAATTCTGAGAATGCAACATGTACTTGCTTTGCTTTATATTTGTTTTTAGGCACAGTTTGAAATCTAGCAATGTGTAAAATTTGTGAAGTGCCCATGTGCTTTCGCAGACAATGTTTTGACAAATGCATATGCGCAAACATATGGTGCCACAGAAATTAAATTACTTACAGTGGGGAGCATTTTGGTCAGCAAAACCCATTTTACTTAAAATACTAGGTATACTAAAATACTAAAATACATTCCAATATACTAAAATACATTCCAATATTGTTGGTTAATGGCCACATGACATGCAGATTAACACATTCTTAATTTAAGTATTTAATTGTAAAAATGTTTTGTGTTTTACAATTTTTTATTTAAAAATTATTTATGACTTAAAAGGAAATGATCCCCCCTTTTTTTTTTTTTTTTTTTTTTTTTCACATTTTCTGATTTAATGATTAGCTTTTATTAACTCATGAACCCCTAGATTTTAACAAAGCCCAGTTTGGGAAACCCTGACCTACAGTATAAGTTTTAACATACTTGTCATATAAAAGTCATGGAACATTGTTAATGTTGGCCTTGGCTGTAAATGCATGCAAATACAAGCTACACTGTTAAAAATGCTACATTTGTTACAAAGCCACTTGTGTGGTATCTCGACCAGTAGAGTATGTGCTCATTGTGCTCAGTGCTGAAGTCATCAAAAGGCACAAAGCATGCCTGAAACTGGAAGAAAGCACACGTATTTTGTACATTATTAACATGTTTGCGATTACTGTCAAAAACAAACAAACAAAAAAACAGCATTGTTGAAATCTTGATTCTGATATTTCTAATCATTATTCACCTACATCTTGGATGGTCTGAGGGTAAGTAAATTAACAGAAAATTTTCTTTTTTGGGTGAGCTACAGTATTCATTTACTTACAGCCAGGCCATCCAAAATGTAGGTGACTTACTTTCTTCAGAAGATGATTTTAGTTGAGTATAATAGTAAAGTAGAAATATAAAGCATTATCAAGTTTGTTGTTCACCTTACAGATGCTGATGTATATTGTGTAGCATAGCAATAACATAAGTGTAACATTATTTTAGCCTAATTACCCTTGTGAAAACAAGTACAGTTTAGCATACTGTACTTTCAATAGTACTTAACAGAAATAATAGTTTTTAAAAGAATATACTTAAGTGTAAAGTGATTATAAAGTTTAATTAAATTAAAATGTACTATAGTATGAATTTATATTAAATACAATTAGTTGAGTTTTTTAGTGCTTTCAGTGGTGGTTTGACCCACTTAAGTAAGAATTATTTATGGCATTTCTGTTGAAACTTTTAATTTTCATTACGTTTTATTACGTAAATATATTTGCAATTATTTCTTTAACCTTATTAATGATGCACAGTTTGTCCAGATCAGTAAGTGTGATGTTTTGACATGCTGTAAAAGTGAAACAACAATAATATGAGGCCGTAATATTTGCATGTTAAGAGGTTAAATATATTTTACATATCTGTAAAAATGTAACTTAACCACACTTTTGAACAAGTAACATCAACTTAGAATGTTTCTAACAATGAAAAATAGCTCATCCAAAAAATGAAAATTTGCTGAAAATGTTACGTATCTTCAGGTAATTCAAGATTTAGCCAGAAGCTTATGTTTAAAGTTGAAAACATAGTAATGATAGATTTGTGATATAATGCCAGACTGTTATCATTATTAATTGATGGACTGGAGTTCTGTGGATTACTTGTGGATTATGTGGATTACATTATTTCAATGTGAAATTATTAGAATTTCTTATAGTGAATTTATTTGCAGGCTTCCTCTAAATCTGACAACATCTAATCAGGACATTTACTCCTTAGAACTCACAACTGCTCTTGTTATTTCAACTGTAATAAATCAGTTGGAAAATGAGTGCAAGTAGAACTTTGTGTTTTAAGGTCTTGTTTGTACATGTCTTTGAGGAGCTTCAGACAAGGTGTCACCTGCATGAACTAATATTACTCACTCTGTAACTGAAATCATTCCCATAAACCCTCACCCTGTAGTTACATGGAAATTTCCACTTTAAAATGACATCAACTTCCTGTATTCAGATAATTAACTGCTGTTCATACCTTCTTACATTTTGCATTTAATTTACCTAAAATATATCAACTTCATCAATGCAATATCACTGGGTTATAATTTACTCACACTGCTTAACATGTTGGATGGTCTGATGTTGTGAAATAACTACCAATGTTGTGAAATAATTATAGTTTAAGGGAAATGGCATGAGCTCTAGGGTTTCCCCAGAGGGTGGATTTATGTTCTGAACATTAATGAATGACATAAAGAGCAAGTATGGACGGGTTAGTCAAGGTGAGGCAACGGAGAGCACATGATGCCTTTTAGATCTTGAGCAATCAATCACGTTTGGCAGAATGGCTTTAGGGTCTAAATCATCTCTCGTTAAGATCAATGATTGTGTTGTCCGCCAGTCAAAGTCCATTTTTACTGATGTTGACTGTTGTTTTTGTGAGGAATTTCTACAGTGCCTCAAAAGAATTGTATCACTATTGACATACTTTATAACGAAAACACCTAATAAAATAAAACTGAACACTGCTCAAAGCTTCTAAGTAATCAAGACAACAAACTGTACTATAGTTCTTCTTAGTATGGTCAATGTGAAAAGCGTCACAAACAGATTCCAGATAATTTCAAAATACAAACCAGTTTTAACAAACAACAATAATGATGCCATGTACCAGCACTTGGTTTAATGAATGTAAAGTTTAAACAGGCTTAACTATCCTCGCAAACAGAACACCTCAAGAAAAGAAAGGAAAAAAAAATCACAAACATTGTCAAATGTAAGCAATAGAGCTTTTCAACTATTACATCAATTTATATACCAGTCCAGAAAGCTAATTCTTCGTGAGTTCACAATTCCTTAATAGGCTTTTACAATAGTGGATTTCAGTTGTAATAAGTAAAGCAAAGTCTGTGGCTAACATTACTTTCATGTTTTGTTCCACCACATTGATTACACAGTCACCTGTTAAACCAACCTCAAACTTTTGATTTTTTTTTTTTTTTTTTTTTACATTTATTACATAAACATCATTATTTTAAATATAGTTTGAAATAACATGAGACTTATAGCATATAACATCAATGAATGACTTCAGAACTTACAGGTCTGTCTTTAAAGGTTTATAAATTATTGTTAAAAATCACTTTTCCTATGGAGAAAATTCATGAAGATTTATCAATTTACATTATGTTACAGTACATTTATATGAGCAAATACAAATGTTGTTATTACTATCGTATTTACTTATTTGTGATGTGATGTGTTACAAACACTTATGTACGGTAACCAAAACATTATTTTCTAAGCACTCTTGAATCAATTGTGAAAGTGTGAGTGTGCCTCACAGATGTCGTGACTGCATGATGATTCATTTCATCCGGAACAGAGGGGAAGTGATAAGCTACTGATTCCCTGGACACCTTACAAAACAAATACACACATACACACACATACACAGATAGACAAGTAGAAACAGGTTTAGCTGAGCTGATTCAGTGTCTTATCATAACCGTCCAGCTCTGCTGTTCATAATGACACTCTTAAGACATGTCTTACAATAGCTGGCGCCAATTTTGTATCTGTGTTTGTGCTAAACAGATGTAGTCAGCGGCAAAGTTTAACATGTGCAATTCAAATGTGCTGATCTGTGTGATACCGCAAAGGTGGGTCACTTTTTTGAACAATAGAGAACATGAGCAAGCATAACTGAAAGGAAGACTGCATGGGAGGACAGCATATTTATTACAGGCACAATCTCTATGTACGCTTCACCTTAGTTATTAAAATATACATATAATTGCATATGATTTAATATATTATATTTTTATGTGCTTTCCAGTCTTCAGTGGAATAGGCCTAATATATTACCCAAGTTTAAGGTAATATATATATATTATGACTTTATACATATAGATATCTATATATAGATAGACAGACAGACAGAAAGACAGATAGACAGATAGGTAGATAGATAGAGGGAAATGAGAGAAGAGGTGTACCGTACTGCCCTGAACTACAGCAAACACAACTCCTCTATTAACATTTGACAGCTTTTGCAAGAAAGACATTAAGATCTTTGACTGTATAAGAGAAGGTATTTTTAAGGCCTTGCTAGGCTATTCTGGGCCAGAAAGGAAGGAAGCATGAAGGACAGATGGTGTATTTAATTTCTTTTCGCAACAGTGGACAGACATATCAGAGACAACAGGAGAACAATGGTTCAGGATCACACTCCTAAAAACACACTACCCTGCTGCTCCAAAGCTTGTTTCCATTTTTACCCGCACATGACCTTTGGGTAGCAAACACAGGATGAATTATCCTGGCATGTTAACACCAGTCCCACAACGCCATTTTCTTGTCTACCATCCGGTCCAAAATCAGTACTCAAAGACAATAGAGTGAGACAATAATAATTTCAGAGCAATATAAATAGATACAAAAGATCTTTGGCTCATGGTGCTACTGTGAGGTTTGTGATTATGGGAAGGTCCCAGCATTCTTAACCTGATGGACACAGATATGTGTTATTCATAAGAATCTTTAGATATATCTTATCTCACATTTTTACCCATGATAAAATTCTTGTTTATGGCACATTTTAATGCAATGTAATTAAAACACACACAGGCCACGTTCACACAGCAAAAGAATATGGTTGTCAGTCCTGTATTTAAGTCCTTAATATGGTTATATTCACTTTCAGTTTTATGGACGTCGCCATGTTTGATATTACTTTGGTCACTGTTGCTATGGTTACTCATAAGGAATACGGGCTGGACTCCCGTTGCACGTTCATACAGACAGTATTCGAGATGCAACTGTATGCTGCTGTGTGAACGGGACATTTCCAGAAAACTGAAAGTTTTATCACTTTCTGACACAACAAGAACCCGATCGAGCCGCGAGTTCATTCATCAAACCTTCATTAACTGACAGCAGCTTTTATATTTGGGTGAAGGGCGGAGCATTTGAGTCGCTCACAAAACAAAACAACTGACGGGAGCGGCTCGGGTGGAGACTGGATATAAAACTTTCAGATGACACACAGCTCATTTCTCCGTCACTGTAAGTTACCAAAACCATGAAAGCATGCAACACACAGTAGATGCGTGTTTGTGCGGCAGAGCAGTTCTCTCTCTCGCAGTGAATGACGTGATGGACAACAAGTTGTCCAGTCCTGTTCCGTTTACACAGCGCGCGTTCCGAGAATGCGGAACACGCGGTTTTTGTTATACAGGTACGAGATGAGGAGAAGTACATGGAGACAGGTGAAAGAATTTGCTCAGATCATAAAATAAAAGGATCATGCTGCTGCTGCTACAGAGAGAGGAAGATCGCCCCATTGAAGCAGAATCTAAGATGCTGAACATATCCTCCCTGCAGATCTATCCGCCAAGACTTGTGTACTTGCCATGAACCTAAATATGTACTAGTTATGTGAGCCTGGGTCAACTTGGCCAAATGGCTTAGCTTTACTGAACTATCAAAATGGAGTGTTTATTATTCTTTTTTTAACTATAGTAATTGACCATACCAGAATTAGGGATAATTCTATTGCAAAGACAAAATAAAATAAATAAATATAAGGAGACAAAGGTTATGCCCAATTTGTATTTATTATTTCCAGCACCACCCGGTAAGCATTTAATGTTCCTTACATTAAGAACTATTAACTCTAGGCCTTTCTTTAAGAGTGGAGGCACTGCTGTAGTTGCTGCACCAATCCTGATTGAGTGCGGAGTGCACACATCTGAATTGAGGCTGCAGAGCCGACAGAGTTGCTTAAATTTAGAGGCGAACCAGGAGCTTGAGAGATACCACTGGGACAGAGGGACAAGATTTTAAAGGCATCAGTAATATGTGATTTGCCCCTCCAGGTGCAAATCACAAATCACAAATCCTGCAGTTTTAATAAACTGAATAGCATGGTCTACTGTGGCGTAGGTTAGCACAAACACCAAACTATTGATGCTAGAAGTTTTGCCATTATGGGGAGAAGATAAATTTATAATCAATCTTTTCTTTCCTCAGTATTTTCTAGTGGTGACCCCTATTGGGTTGATACGGTATGCTTCAAATGGGGAAGTGAGAAAAGGACCAATTAAATATCCCTTAAATATCCCTTATCTACTTTTTTTGGATTAGGGAATCGACTACTTTGGGTCTTTTAAAGGTGATAACAGATTTTTACATGCATGAATACCTGGGGAAAGAAAACCGAGACCTGCCAAGAAACCATGTATGAGTCAGATTAAGAGAAAAAAAAAAAAAAACATCTATTACGATGAGAGGATAAATTCTTAGAAAGTTAAGGACACTGACAGGCGTAGAAGGATATTTATTCATCTTTTTGTGGACTGGGTTGAAGGTGCTTTGAACCTGCGAGGACAAACATCTCTGGGGTGACTATCGCCACAGATAGCACAGCAATGCAAAAATTTACACTTCAGGTAAGGACACACTGATTTGTTGAAACTGATGCATACAGGTATACTAGATCCTTCTAAAACTCTGGCTTGCTAGGTAAACCCGAGAGACTTTGGATCCAATGTCAGAATTGATTAACTGACCAGCTCATAAGCAGTACGAGGACATTCATTTGCAATATGGGAGAAGGAGCCACAAATAGAGCAGAGTTAGTCTTGTGACCAGTAAAGTGTCTACTTCTCAGTTTGAGATCAATGACAGAACAATCCAGTTTAACATTGAAACACTAAATGTACATTGTTGCTTTGACAGAAAAGGACTTATGGTATTCGTAAAACAAGGAACCATCGTAGTTAAAAGCCAAATCTGAAATAACAGCCAAGTGTCTAGTTCAGATCTTCTGTTCTTTTATTTCCAGAAAAGCAAAACAGTATTTTTACTGCACGCAGACGTAGCATACATAGAATGTGTCTGGTTTATATAGGCACATGGTAATGATTATGTGAACCTGATTGGCTGAGAACATTGAACTGAATGAACCAATTACAATGCAAATAGAGTTTCATGGCTGAACTATTCATTTGTTAATTTCCCTTGATCAATATGGAATCACCACAGGGGTTGAATCACCACAGCAGCGACAGAAAACAGATATGAGTTATCTGTATTCACCTCTGCAGTTGCATAATGTGGGACACATTAGAACACACTATACAGTAAGACTTCATCAGGAAACAATGAAAGAAGAGAAGCTACAGGATATCCTTTAAAACGTGTTGGTAATAACCCTGCATGCAAGCAACAGTTGTAGTGGAAAAAAAATCTCTTATGACTAAGTGTGTTCACACCTTTCAGTGTTTTTTACTAACTTTGCACACACACTTCAAGGTCAGATCCTGAGCTTCTGTTTATGAAATGCTGTTAATGTACAATTTTATTATATTGAATTGTATTATAAATAATTAACCTTTTGATTAAGACTTTTTTTCTGTGTGAATTTTCTGCCCTTTTAATGGATATTCATCTCAAATTCTCATTATTGTTCTCTTTTATCTCAATGTCCATTACCATTACTATATACTATACTATAAACTATATCACTACTATATAAATATTATAGTATTTATTTGTTTGAACTATTTTACTACAGCAAACTATAGTCAAAAAACAACAACAACAAAAAACACTGAAACCAGCATAAATTAATATCTTTTAACAGACTGTAAATAGATGTAAATAAAATAATTTTTACTAAAATAATTGAAGTACATTTCACAAGACAAAATATTATTAAAATTGTCAAATTTCATGTTTACCTCAATGTGTTAATTTCAGGTCTTTGTTAGGTGCATCTCAAAAAAATGTAATATTATGGAAAAATTCTTTATTTTATGGTAATTTAATTAAAAACTAAACCTTCTTATATTCTAGATTCACTGCACACAAACTGAAATATTTCAAGTTTTTTTGTTTGTTTGTTTATTTGTTTCAATGCTGATTCTAATAAATTATATTTCTTGAATCTGTTGCTTGCGCACCTTTTCCTACCACACTTTTTCCTTTGAGTCAACTTTCTATGAATATATTTCAATACAGCACACTGTGCACCACCTTGCCATGATCATCTTCTGTCTTCACCATAATTGTGGTTGCATGTTCTAACTAGCCCAGGAGGTACCCAGTATTTATGCTCATAATTAAACTAAACTCAAAATGGAAAATTCAAATTTGCTGTTCTTTTTAAACTTTTATTAATCAAATCACAGGTTCAAAAAAAAAAAAAAATTAAGCAGCACAACTGTTTCCAACATTGATAATAAATCAGCATATTAGAATGATTTTCCCATGTGACACTTAAAACTGGAGTAACAGCTGATGAAAATTCAGCTTTGCGTCAAAGGAATAAATTATATTTTAAAGTATATTAAAATAATAATAAAAAAAAACAATTTTATATTCTAATAACATTTTGCAATATAACTGTTTTTTCTGTATTTTTGATCAAATAAATGCAGCCTTGATGAGCATAAGAGTTCTATAAAAACATTACAAGTCTATATACAGATCTATATCTATCTATCTATCTATCTATCTATCTATCTATCTATCTATCTATCTCTCTCTCTCTACACACACACACACACACACACATACATACATATATATTAGGGCTCTCAGATGATTAAAATTTTTAGTCTAATTAATTACATGACGTGTCGATTAATTAATCAAATTGTATATTAATCGCAATAATAACCACAAAAGATTTTCTAATGTAGACATTTCAAATTGTAGCTTTAGAAATAAATATTTTATTTGATTCAGCAAAAAACTCCAAACATTTAGGCTGCAATGGCCTAACATGAACTATGGGACATAAAAGAAGATCATTTGAGAAACATCTCAGTATTTTCATATTCTCAGTAGTTCATATAATGAAAGTCATGGTTTCTCTTATGTTCCACAAAAGAAAGTATTGAAACAACATGAGGGTGAGTAAATGATGACAGAATTTAATATTTTTTGGGTCAACTATTCCTTCAATGTTTTTATTATTATTATTATTAATATTATTATTTATTATTATATTTTATTATTTTATTATGTTCTCAGCAAAATTGAGCAAAAACCCATAACCCATAAATATAACACTACATCAACTTCTTATTTAGTGAACTGTTATATAAAATCACATTTAAACTTGTGATATATCGGGGAAAAAAATCAGCATTCATGTCATATTGCTTTTGCTGCCCATATGATATTGTGTAATACGTGATATATAAATATGAGACAAAACACATACAGGGGCATTTTCTGTACCAATATCTTGAATTTTATCTTTAATTTTTGAAGATCATCTTATATTTCATACAGTTGACTGTTGACAAATATGATACAGGCAACAACTCCACAAATGCAGTTATGCCCTGCGTCATATTTGTCAACAGTCAACTGTATGAAATATAAGATGATGTACAGATTTGGGGGCGGAGCCAGCGCGTTAACTGCGTTAAAATATTTTAATCGCGTTATTTTTCATAACTAATTCATTAAGTTAACGTGTTACAGTACACTCAAAAAAATATTTCAGCCCTTAACTTAATTCAATTACGTACAAAATTTCCATGCATTTAGATTATGTAGTTTTAATTTAAACAAATCAATTAAACTTAATGTGATTCAAATGCATCAGTCTTACGTAAATGAAACAGGTAAAGTTGATGTAATAGTTCCCAGTGTTAAACAAACCCTGCTCAGTGTTCATGTGTTTCCACACTACAGAGTGTTCAAGTAGCATTGACACAGTGTTGGAGTTAAGGAGATCATTATGTCATGATTGACCAATAATGATGAACACCTGTTGTTTACAAGCAGAATCACAGATGGAAAGAGAAACACAAGAATCAGCCACAGCCAAAGATAAAATGAACTTAAATAAATGAAGACATTAAATCTCTGATTAAACAACTCCACAAACAACATTACAGATTGACTTGATTTCTGTCGTATATCCACAAATATTATTTGAGAACGTCTAAACAGAGGTTTAGATGTTTTATTTTAAAAAATGTTTCATTTGACCTCACCATCATGGCGAACAGGGTTTACTTTAGTTGGGCTCTTGACCCTTGACTTTCTTAGTATAGTTTTTTTTTGTTCTTTGGTTGCTGTAATTGTGTTCGTAGAGGACATTTGTATAGCGCAAAAAAAAGGGGTCCTTATTAAGTGTTCTTGGTTAATTATTATTGATTTTGTAATCATTGTCAAGTGGCCTGATTTGCTGATATTGTTCAGTGGTTTACCTCTTAGTTTCATTATATTTACAGTAGTTGTATGAACTGTTACTATTACTACTTTAAGATCTGCAGTATTACTTAGACACACAGACATCAAGAATCAGCATATGAATCTCAACAATGGTGACATTCAACAGCTGCATGCTGGGAGTCATGGGTGAGATTTGTACTCTGCTGCTACCCAGCATGCAGCTGTTGAATGTCACCATTGTTGAGATTCAAATGCTGATTCTTGATGTCTGTGTGTGTCAAACCGATGCTGTAGATTTCAAGATTTAGTGTATAAGATAAACATCCATAATACTTCATACACCTGTTGTAAACATTATGAAAATAATAGACTAACCACTGCATGAGATCAGTGCATCATGCCACTGGATGATAATAATTTAACAAACAATAAAAATTAACCAAAAACACCTAATCAGACTTCTTTTTGGCTTTTTTATTTTGTTGTAATAAATGTGCTTCATACACATAATTACAACAGCCAAAAAAATTAACATAAAAAAATCAAAAGTCAAGAGTCCAACTAAAGTAAACCCTGTTCGCCATGATGGTGAGGTCAGTTGAAACTAAAAAAAAATAAAAAAATAAAACATCTAAACAGAGGTTAATAATATTTATAGATATATGACAGAAATCAAGTCAAACTGTAATGTTGTTTGTGGAGTTGTTTAATCAGAGATTTAATGTCCTCATTTATTTAAGTTAATTTTATCTTTGGCTGTGGCTGATTCTTGTGTTTCTCTTTCCTTCTGTGATTCTGCTTGTAAACAACAGGTGTTCATCATTATTGGTCAATCATGACATAATGATCTCCTTAACTCCAACACTGTGTCAATGCTACTTGAACACTCTGTAGTGTGGAAACACATGAACACTGAGCAGGGTTTGTTTAACACTGGGAACTATTACATCAACTTTACCTGTTTCATTTACGTAAGACTGATGCATTTAAATCACATTAAGTTTAATTGATTTGTTTAAATTAAAACTACGTAATCTAAATGCATGGAAATTTTGTACGTAATTGAATTAAGTTAAGGGCTGAAATATTTTTTTGAGTGTAGTCAACAACTGAAGTGAGACAAGAACCGATATTGTTTTGGTTTAAGGACTTTGATGAAAGGTTTTGATCCACTGCAAATGTTGACTAATGTACATATATATATATATATATATATATATATACACACTGCCCTCCAAAAGTTTGGAAACACCCCTGGCAAAGTGTGGTTTTGGACGATATCAGCAAAAATCCTTATCATTTTTTGGTGCAAATACATTAAAGTAACTTGACATTATCATTGAAGACCAGCAATAATAATTTTCATTTTGATTACATAATAATGGCAATACATGTTTAAGTCATACATGCCCCTTTGCCAGCTGTGATGCCTGGTTACTGGTTTAAACTTGGCCCAGGTTTTTAAAAGATTTTTGGGTCAGCACACCTTAATAGCTTCAACAGTTGATTGCCAATTAAGTTTAGAATACAATAAATTTAGGCCCAGATTATGCAGAGCTGTAATAGCTGCTAATGGTGGATATTTTGATGAATCGAAAATGTAAGTGTTTTCTATGTATAAACTGTTTATGTAATAAAATATGTTTTCATAGTTTGTGTTGTCCCTTATCAGTGCAAAATTATCACAAATTAAAAAGGATTCATGCCAATATTGTCCAAAACCCCACTTTTCTAGGGCGTTTCCAAACTTTTGGAGGGCAGTGTATGTATATATGTATATATGTATATATATATATATATATATATATATATATATATATATATATATATATATATACACACAGTAGTCAACATTTGGCATGAATCACAACAATACCTGTTCTTGTCTTAGGAGAAATTTTATGAACTTTTTTGATCCACTTGAAATGTTGACTACTATGTATATATATGTATATATTTGGGTCGTTCTATAATTGTGGGTACATCTCATGTCCGTGAAGTATATTTTTTTAATATATTTTCATCAATATAAAGCCCCGACACTTAATTTTTTAAAACACAATTATTTTTTTCCACTACTATATGCTGAAAAAGCCATTTCTTTTGTTCAAAAATGATGTTCATATCACATACAACCCTGGTATTCAGCTGTCTGAATTTGTAAAGTTCTACTCTGCATTTAAGCATGAAAATTACCTCAAATATAAATTAATTTAATAGTTTTGCCTTCAGTTAGATTAGGTTATTAAGACATTTGGGTGTGTGCTTCAAAAATAATAAGTGTTTATTGTGATATAAATTGATTTATTTGTGTCCGAAAAACCATTGTCAACTAAGTTGCCCACTAGAACCCCCATTGTCAACTAAGTTACCCACTAGAAGAAAAAAGAAATGGTTTGTCCCATTCTCACATAATTTGCACAGTATGATGATATTTCCTCTACAAGTATGGATGAAACACTAGAAGTTTTGTTCTCTCTCCTTCCCCTAATATTGGTTATACTAGCAAACCTGTGTCAAGAGTCAGTTAATTGACTGTCAACAGTGTTACACAAGTGTTATTACTGCAAATCAAATTTTAGATTTAATTGAACCAATTTTTTTTTTTTTTTTTTTACTGAAAATATATTTCTAAACATACCATATGCTCAGTAGTTCTATGCTTCCATGTTGAGTATAGGCCCTAAACAACAAAAATGTCAGCTAAGTTACCTGTCAACTGTGTTACCTAGTAAAGGTAACATGGTGGACAGTAGCAACAAACATAAATGTTATTTTATGCACATATTCCTACAGATCACCTTTATTTATATAGCAATTTATACAATATAGATTGTTTCAAAGCAGCTATGTAAGATCATGTTTGGGTTTTTGAGAAAAAGAAAAACTTTTTTCTTCACATTGTCAAATTCTAAATGTACCCGTAATTATAGAATGAGCCATATATATATATATATATATATATATATATATATATCTGTCAGGACAAGTAGACTTTGAGCAGCACTATCAATAGACCATATTCACGAGTGAACGCTCAGGTTCAGTTTTTTCCATAGGAAAACCTGACCAGACAGTTTATTTTATAAATGGTTTGTGTCTGCAATTTCAGAAGTCATGACAAATAGAGAGCTTAATGAAGTTTGTAGAAAGTGAAGATCAGTAGGTCAGCGTCCATCTGCTGGACTCATCCTCTTCCTGTGCTGCCTGATTCAGACAGTAAATGGGAGAGCGGTGCTGACAGATGACACTATAAGGAAAACACAGAGATAGAGAAAGAGGTGGACGTAAAAAATAAAGTCTGACAGAGGCAAATGAGAAAGAAAGTAGGAAAAAAGGGGGTATAAAGGGAGATGTGTGATAACAGTTGATTCAAGATAAAACTATCATCTAGACATTTTGGGTGAGAACAATTATTATTTTTATAGGTAATACTTTCATTTAGCAAGAATGCATTAAATTCACAGTAAAAAGTGACAGACTTTTACATTGTTAAAAAAAATATTTTAAATAAATGATTTTCACAAAAATAAGATGTTTTCAACATTGATAATAATATTTCTTAAACACGAAATCATCAGCATATTAGGATGATTTCTTAATATTAGAATGATTTACATTCATATAGGTAAAAATATGAGTCAAAATGCATCATGCCACAATATCTCAAGATGGCAGAGTTGCAAATAAGATTTGTGAAGAATGCAAATATTTAAATTCTAATTTAAATTCAGAATGAATTTTGGTAATTTGAAAGTCAAGTACATGATGACAAAATTTGGGTAAACTATTGCTTTAATAAAATAAATTTAAAAACAAAGAGAACCTACAGGATATCCTTAAGAATGTGTTAAACTAAATCTATATGCAAGCAACATGGAGTGGTTTCACACCTTTTATTTATACATTTGAAGCAACCGTTCGCATGCACGCTTCAAGGTCACACTTCTAACCTAATCCTAATCTAACCCTGAGCTTCTGTTTCTATGAACTAACCAAAGTAGCAATGTTTGTCAGAAATGTACCAGAAGATGAGAAAGTAAGACACCAGTCAGCACAAACATTGTTAGCCTACAATGTGTAAACACTGTGTAGCTTAACCATTATTACAATGTGACAATTCTTTACTGATTTGTTTGTTATTCTTTAGAAAGACATGACTTCATGTCTCCTTCCTGCAAGGGGAAATGCTCCATGGCAGACTTGTATGTTATGGTGTGCAGTGTTCAGTGGATAAACGACATTCAGACAAACCAGTCTGGGAACTATAATAGTACTTTTCCACCTAATAAAAACTTGCAAAGTAAGCAAAATTTCAGTTAAGGGAAATTAGAAATTGTAAAAAAAACAAAAAAAAAAATTATTACAATAGCATACACTGAACAGCCACAACATTAAAAACACTGACAGGTGAAGTGAATAACATTGATTATATTGTTGCAGTGGCACCTGTCAAAGGGTGGGATATATTCGGAAGCAAGCAAGGGGTCAGTTCTTTAAAAGAACGTGAAAGAAAAAGAATGACCAGTTCTATTTATTGAAAATTTCTACTTTTGTGTTCTATAAACAAAGTCATATTGGTTTGTAACAACAACTATTACTTTTATTTAACATCTTAGGCAAAATAGAACAGCCCAAAACCACATTATCAGAAATGGGTCTTTCAGTAAGTGTATGGGTTACTATCATTTTAACAGTTCTTGTGATGCACATCCTTACATTTATCTTCGTCTCTCATAAGACATCAAGCTTTGACTGAGGTAAATGAGGAAAATTAAAAATGGCTAGAGGGCTTAGACTTGGTCCCTGAGGCACTCCATGTGGCTTTCAGATAAGGCTTCAACACTGGCCCAGCATTTCCTCAACAACACAACTGGGGGCATTTATCTGCACACCAAGTGCCTCAACAGTCAGCAAAAAACCACTTGTAAATCAAGCAGAGCGGGCAAAATGACTTTGTCCTCAGTCATGTCAGTAGTGTGGCAGCATCCATTTTATGAGAGTCCTTAGCTGAAATAATTTGACCAGGATTTATACACACGCTGATTTGGACATTTTTCATTGAATATCAACACTTTTCTCTGTGCTCAGGAAACATTTATTATTATTATCTATGTCGAAAACACTTAATGCTTAATATTTTTGTGAAAAGCATGATAGTTTTTTTTGTTTTTTTTGTTTTAAGGATATTTTAGGATTATTTGATGAATAGAAAGTTCAAAAGAACAGCATTTATTTGAAACAGGATATTTTTTGAAACAATGTAAACTAAACAAGCCAATGCATATTGGTATGCAATATTTTCATCTGACTGCCACACCCTGCTGCGTGAGCAGGTGCAGCATTTTGCTTCAGAGCCGAGCAGTTTTGTTTTGTTTCAATCTCTAAGTGACTCAGTTCTTCTGGAGAAGTCCGTGTTGGTGTGACGGTGCTGCAATGGTGGTTGCGATCTCGTGATCGGATTAATGAGAGTGTGCACGCACTGCAGCCTGCCACGATGTTGTGGCGGCCATTTCCCCTGTGTGCTTCAGCACTACTAAAGGCCGGGAAACACCAAGCCGACTTCAAAGAACTAGTGGCAACAAATGTCAACAATGTTGTCAGAAACCGAAACAAAGATGTACGAGATTTACGCAGATATACAAAAAGTAAACAAAGCAGTGCTTGTTTACTATTTTGAATATCAATTATGTTGATAACTTTCATCATTTTAAGCAGCTCATGTTATGAAAATATTCACATATTGGAATGCATGGATAAGATCACGTAACATTAGAACAACCTGTTTGTGCCGCCTTCATTTATCTCATTTTCATCACTTTCACTGTAATTTTCTGGCACTAACTCGTTCGCTAAATGCAGCATCCAATCAGAGTTCTCACTCATGCCGACGGCCCCGACAGGCAAACTCACATCGATATGAGCCTGACGAGAGCTGACGCGCGGAACACACCAAACAAACTAGCCCGACGCCCTGATGTTGGCAGATGGCTGAACGTTGGCTTGGTGAATATATATATATATATATATATATATATATATATATATATACACAGAGATGTAATGTTTCTTCTTGTCCATTGTTTACTTTAGCCTAAATGTTTATGTGTAATACATTTTCAAACAAATTATTTCTTGCTGAAGCTACTTTTTGTGATGTCTGTTTGATACTTTACACAATAATCAGTGTTGGGGGTAACGCATTACAAGAAACGCAAGTTACATAATAATATTACTTTTTTCAAGTAACTAGTAAAGTAACGCATTACTTTTAGTAAAGTAACAAGTTACTTTTTCAAATAAGTAATGCCAGTTACTTTTTTCCCCATTTATTGATTGACAAGTCTCCTGTCGGGAATTTGGGTGTAAACATGATGTTACTGTATTCTAGACTAAATGTGAACATGCATTAATTCATTTCACTCACAAAAAGCAGATTCAGTATTCCTCAAAATGAATAAAAACAAAATATGACACAACCCTGCAATAATTAAATATGTTAAATAAAACAAATATCCTTTATGTATTTAATCCCATTTTATTAACCAGTGTCTTTGCTGCTGACCTTCGATGATGAAATTCAACCATACTAATAAGCTAAAGTTACTTTAGATAAACTAACATTTGTACTTTTTTTTTTATAGCTGAAGAGTGATCTCCTGCATAAATGTACTTTTCTTTCAGGTGGTGAAATCATTTCACTTCTGGTTTGAAAAGGGCTTTTACATTAGAATTGTTTTATATTAAAAATAAAGAATCAAGCCCTGCCCAGATTTAAAGTAACGCAAAAGTAATGTAACACATTACTTTCCATAAAAATAATTAACATAATTAGTTACTTTTTCAGGGAGTAACGCAAAACTGTAATGCATCACTTTTAAAAGTAACTTTCCCCAACACTGACAACAATGACTTTAAATTATCTTTTGGGAGCCATTTCTTAGTCAAATTTGATGCGTGATTAATTAGATTAATTAATCGAAACATCATGTAATTAATTAGATAAAAAATTTTAATCGACTGACAGCCCTAAAAAATTATATATTTTTGAGCATTGTCATTCACTTCAGCTGCAGCACAAAGGCTACAATGCACAATGCTACAAATCAAATGTGGCTCTGCCATTATTACTGAATTTCATTAGTCCCAGTTATGATTTATGTACATTTGTTCGTTGGAAAGTGAGCAAAACTCAACAGTTTCAGTATCATGATTATTGTTAAACAAGATAAAAGACATCTAGGCCTAATATAAACAAATTACATTTATCTTATCTTATCAAATTAACACATTTACACACCTTTATCATTCAGTCTAGAGTTTTTAAATATGATAATGTAAGCACAACTTGTGTAGATTTATGGAGTAAAAAGGCATGACTGCTTCATTTAGGCGTATATTTGTATACTTTTACCATCTAATCAATCTCAGCATGCTTTAATTTTGTGTCGCTAGACGTTTGCGTCACTAAGGTTAAATTAAGTCTTTCTTTGGCCTGTGCTCTGGAAGTGATCTATTAATTCTGCTAAACTTTAATTAATAAAACTGAAACTGAAACTACACTAGATAAAAACTAAATAGAAACGTGTTCACAAAATAAAAATCAAACTAAAACTAACAAAATTATTAATAAAACAAATGAAAACTAACCTAAATTTTATTGCAAATTTTAAAATGATATTAAAATAAAACAAATTTTAAAATGCAAAACTATAATAACCTTTGGAGGTACTCAACAGGATTTGCCCAACAGGGAACTCTCTGGAGCAAAATAAGCACGACACAGCAAGCTGCCACTGAGCCGGGGCCTATCGGTGCTTCTACCCACAAAATCTACTCTTTTTAGGAGAATCATGATTAATTGTTTTGTTTTGCTTTTGAAATGAAATATGACCCAGGCATGTTCCTGACAAGTGAGATTCATATGCTTATGTTTGTATTTTCATTATGTTTTGTTTTAGTCACTCTCAAAATATATCACTTTTATTATTATTATTATTATTATTATAAAAACAACATTCTGTGACATCACTAAACATGTTTAATCACACATAAAGGGTCTTCATTTTAAGAATAAACTAAATTAGACCTTTTTGTTTCAAATTGGGTTTGAATTATAATTAATGATATTAGCATCACTTTACTGTTATATTTTCATAATTTATGATGAGAGGAAAAAAAAACACTTTCACCAAATACAAAAAAATGGTATGTGTACAAGTACAATACATACAATAACTCACTTTCATTTCTAGTGCTCATCCACCATTTTCTCTAGTTCATTTATCCAGTCGTATGAATATTCCTCTTCAAAATCCCTGCAGCCAGGAGAGTAATGTGAGGTTTATAGAAAATAATGGTCTGGGTGGAGATATAAGTACTAACAGAGGGAAAATAAGAGAAACTCACGTGTCTTCATCATCTGACCGTGGCTCTAGTCTACTGTAGTCTGTGATCGTCTTCTCAGGGCCGTCCACTTTGTCTCCATGCTCTGGGGTCAAACATGAGGACAACATGATCAGATTATGCACAAGCAACTACATGTGTTACACATTTACTTTAAATAAGACAGCATTTGAGCATAATATTTAAACATACAGATAGATAAACATATAAAGAAACAGTTAAGTTATCTTTATTTAAAATGAATTGCAGTGCAGTGTAGGTAGTGTTACATGATGACATTGCATGCATGCAAATTGAATAAACTTTAGTCTTCCTTGATGTCATATGCCAACAGATCATTGGTGGACGAAGTACACAAATCAAGTACTTGAGTAAAAGTACAGATACATATATTATAAAATATTACTCCAGTAAAAGTAAAAGTACTCCTTTTTCAATTTTACTCGAGTGAAAGTACACAAGTACTAGATTTCTTATGCACTTAAGTAAAAAAAGTACTGATAGATTTATTTTGTAATTTTATATAGGCTATTTAATTTAATTTTATATTAGCATATATTTTTTAATATACCTGGGATTTTCCAAAAATAGCCACTACATGGACTATATATTTTTGTTGTTGATATGGACTACGTGGAAGAGAGTAATGTAGTAATGTTCACTGTGAATCTTACACTGCGATGTACCTGATTAAAAAAACAAAACAAAACAAAAAAAAAAACAGATTTGACCATCTAATTTTCACCAGTAAAAAAAAGTGTTTGTTGTTTTGCAGAACTTCACAGTTATATATGATATGAAAATAAGGCCTGAAGTTAGGAAAAACATTTTAAGGAAAATAGAATTAGATTTTCATAATGATTTTTTTCTTCTCAATCCTTGTCTGTGGTGTAAAAACACCCCTGGCCAAATGCCCCCAGTGGGCATCACTTCCCACTTTGATAATTACCGTAGTTACCATGTTCTGAACATCACATCCTTTCTTTTTCCCATGTTTATTGTCAAGTTCCCTCAGTTAAAATTTCTCTAATTATCTACTTCTGCTATAAAGGATATGTAGAGTTTCTGCGCAAGGGCACCCTCTGGCTTCCAGTGAATGAAACAGTTGTTACATTATACGTATGTACTCAGTTATGCTCTATTTTGGGTAAAAATAGTAAAGATAATACTTCTCTGTAAACAAAAGATTTTCTGGAAATATCGTCATTGATATCGTTATCACAACAATACCAAAAATTATCGTTATAATTTTTTAGACCCATACCACCCATTCCTACCACTCGTGTCCGGTGTACACACGGCGTGAGTCTTCAGTCGTTTTTCAATTCTTCGTTATTGCTTCAACACAAAGGAAGCCGCAATCCTGCCATTATTTGTCAGGTGTGTTCAAGTAAGCTAGATATGCGCAGATGCTGTGTAGCTAGGCTGTATTTAAAATACCATGATGACACACAAGTTTAGTATTTGCACTAAATTTGTGCAGATTTGGCTTAAATGAACTTGCCCAAGAAATTAATGAGTGAACATAATTTATGAAATGTAACCGCCAAATTGGCAAGTGATTTGACAGCGTTATCGGCCACAGATGATTTTTACCCAGATTTGGCAGGTTGGTGGGTGTTAATTTCAAACTGTATGTAATGATTTTTTATTTTTTTTTTTTTTTTTTTTTTTTTTTTTTTTTTTTTAACATCATAGGGGAAATGACTTTGTAAAGGTGCCGTTTCCAATAATTAATACAGTCAATAATTCATATTTCTAATACTGCCTTAAAGCAGGCGGTAATTTGCGCTGCTCTTGGTAGATTGTGCTGGTCATTATGGAAATGATCTGGCTGTGTCTATGTTCTTTAATGTGGGCATTGTTAGTAAATCACATGCAGAATTTTCCCCTCCCATCAGAGCCTTTATGGAATGGACCTTTATCGCACCGGAATTGAACCGGAACCGCTTGTCGAAGCAGTGTATGGATTCTTCGGGTTATATATATTTTTCAATATACTGTAATCACCTAGTTAAATAAAAGCCTATTAAAATTAGCATCTGCAGGGTGATTTCAAAATCCAGGCTTTTTCAGAGACAGGCAAACAGATATTCTGATGATTACTGTGCACAGAATTTTCCAAACTCAACGGAACTTGTAGTTTTAATCCAAAGTACCGATCTGAGAAACCCATGGCTCGTAAACATGCGTGATTTCACCACACTGTGTCAGTGTTGCAGTGTGTGTGAGACCTGATGAATAAGATCAAAATCAACATATTTATTTATTTGTATTAAATTTTAGTTTTTATTCTGTAATTTTTCATTTACAGTCATTTCACTGTATGTAATTCACATATGTATGCCAAAATTAATTAATATTCAAAGTCAAGCTGTCAACGCATTATACTGTGTAAGATTAATTACCTAAAATGTTCAACATTGTTAAATTTCTTTAAGACAATAATGCCCGCGCATTCATTCATCCATTTTAATACTGCTCTTATGAAAATTAACCATGGTATGTGTAGTAAAACTGTGGTAATACAAATGGAAATCAGTCTGCGGGAAAAAAATTATAACATGGTTACCACATATTTACTATAGCAAATCCATGGTTAATTTTTGTAAGTGTGTTTATCAGTCAAATTTATTTAAAAATATATAAACAGGTATAAAATATGATAAGAATAAAATATGATAAAATTATGCTCCCACGTAATATTTTAGAAGGACCTTAATTCATCCCACGCATCTCATCTTTGTTGGGTCCGGAAATCGTGAAAACTAAGGCAGTGTGTGGTTGTTTAGAATAAAATCAGCCAGGTACACTGCAGTAACACTGGCGAAAGAAAGGAAAGAGAGGATTCTCCCATTGATTTTAATTGCCTTGCGATGGGACTGGAAGTGGCGATACACTGCTTCGCTTACCGGATATAGGGAGTGAGATAAAGGTCCATTGCACTGTAATGCTAATTTGCCCTGTTCAGTAAACTGCCCTAAGTGTTTGTTTTATGTCATTCTTATAGTCAATTGTTAACATTACATTAATAACATAAACTCTGTGTCCGGATGTATCTTATGTGTGCAGACTGACCATCTCTACGTATAGTGTATGTCTCAAAGCCATAGCAGAGCTGTGCTTTCTCCAAAACACTCAGGAGTCTCTCAGGTGGATCTTTGTCCCATTGTTTCCTCACTTGTCTTTCCTGGATCTCTCCACACTTTGCCTCTACAACACAACCAGAGAATGCAAGAGCTGACTATTCATGTTCAGCCACTACTCTGGGTTGTTGACAAACATTTAATGATCAGGTTTTTGCTCACGTTTTGCTGTAAACAGATAAATATATTTAAATTCATATTTACTTTGCTTTTCCATAGGGTTAGAGTTATAGGGTTATAAACCAAATGAGGTTTAGTTTAGGTTTGTTGCATATACAGTAATTATGCATAATTTACTGTTAATACTATAGTAAGTACATATAACATATGTAAAAAGGACACTGTAAAATAAAGTACAACTACCAAGGTACATATTCAATAAACAGGGTAATACCACTGTACATATCTGTAGTACAATACCTGAAATGAGATCAGCCCGTTCTGCATTTTCCATGCTACCCGTGGAAATGATGTCAGCATTTCCTAGGACCCCCAGCACGGTATTACAAGTTCCGACTACCCACTTCTTACGAGAAGCTGGGTCATCAGTGCTGTTGTTTTCCACAGGGGACTGCTCTACTTGCAAAGGTCCTGATCACAAATGAATAAATTACTTAATGAGTTAGGTTTTAACTAAAATTAAAAATTAATTAATATATAGCTGATCCGAACTAGTGACCTTCAGTGGTAGTTGTGGTCACTAAACTCTTCTGTTCTAAAAACATGGCCACTTTCTCTCCTTCCTCTCTCCTCCAACGATGTGTTTGTTCTCGCACCAGTTCCTTATGCTGCACAAAAAAAAAAAAAAAAAAAAAAAAAAAGAGAGAAATAAAAAGCTGTTGTAATATAATTTTCAAACTAATTTAAAGGTCGGTCAGTAACAAATAAGAGTGTCCATGATAAAGTAAAGTCTAGTTTAACCATGTGTGCCACACAGTTTAACCACAAGTTCCTTAGGGATTAGGGATGTACTATCAGCCGATAACGGCTTTAAATGTAAATATTAGCATCAGCCCGATTTGAAAAATTATGCCGGTATATATATATATATATATATATAGTTGTGCTCAAAATTATTCATACCATTGGTAAATATGATCAAAGAAGGCTGTCAAAAGAAGTCTGCATTGTTTATCCATTTAATCTTTGATTCAAAGATTTCATTTCATTTGCTAGACACTACTGGAACTTCAAACAGGACTGGGTTCTATGGTCAGATGAAATATAAAAAAATAGCTTTTTAGCAGAAAACACTCAAGATGGGTTTGATGCACACAGGGATAAAAAAGTACCCCATGTGTACAATGAAATATACTGCTGTTTCTTGAATGTTGTGGACCTATTTTTCTGCCAGAGATCCTGGATATCTCATTCACATAGATGGCCTCTAACAAATACCAACAGATAAAAAATTAAAAATTCACTGTCTCTGCTAGAAATCTTATAATGGGCCATGGTTTGATCTTCCAACAGGACAATGACCCACAAGCAATCAAAACAAAACATCACAAACATCAAAATCAAAACAAAAATGGGTCACTGAGAACAAAACCAAGCTTCTGTCATGGCCAACCCAGTTCCCTGACCTGAACCCTATATAGAAAATGAGAGGGGTGAACTTAAGGGGAGAAGCACCAACATGAATCTGGAAATCTGAAGGGTCTGGAGAGATTCTGTATGAAGGAATGGTCTCTGATCTCTTGTCAGATGTTCTCTAAACTTATCAGGCATTATAGGTGAAGACTCAGAGCTGTTATCTTGGCAAAACGAGGTTGCAAAAGTATTGAATAAAAGGGCATGATAAATTGTGGCCAGTGTGTATTAGAGAAAAACATTTTTTTCATAATGAGAAATCATCACAGACTATTAAATTCTTATTCTATAATGAAAGGTTAGATTTTTTACATTTTTAAAATAAAAGATCAAATGCATTAATGACACATGTTTATTGTCACAGACTTCTTTGATCATATTTACCAAGGGTATGAATACTTTTGAACACAACTGTGTATATTCTGTCCTTGATGTGTGCTGCATCTATGCAACACTGACAGATGGCTAACAGAAGTCAAGAAAGGGGCAGGCACAAGAGTAAAGTTGAACATTTTACGGTTATGCTCTTTCCTCTTCCGATTCTTATTATTTTCTTTTTTGTAACACTAAAACATATAAAGATTACAAACGTCTTGTTACAGAGAGTTCACAAATAAATGCAAATGAATCTACATTACTTACAATGTTATCTGAACAAACATAACAAAGAGCAACAATCATGCTCTGCTTAGTATTGTAATCACTGAAGAGTAGTATATTTTAAACTCTAATTTATGACTTTCACATTTATACGTGTGTATACATTCTTACAAGCACTGAAGAAAAGTAACAGCCTTACAGGCAAAGCCTTTCCAAGGTACAAATGCAAAGGAAGTAAAGTAAAGAAACGTCTTGGACAATCGCATGGAAAGAATCTGGAACACTGCAATTACTTCCTGGTTAACCTCTAACCTGAGAGTCACAATGACTCTCTAAATGAACCACTAAGAAAATAGCTCTGACACTCCCCCCCCTGGTATTGTTCAGATACCACTATATAATCAGCTGAAATACAGGGAATGTCCACACAAGAAGTCCTCACAAAGTTTCAGTCCTCTGCTGGGATGAAAAGAATTGTTTCTGATATAGGTCTAAGGAGTGTCTTGATTGTCCAATTCTTTGCAACTCTTATTTCAGCTGTTCTCACCTTTTTGTCACTGCTGGGGAAAATCTTGGTTACAAGAGCCATAAGCCATTTATAATGTTTGGCTTGAACGTCCTTAAGAAGGACTACATCACTCTTTTTTTAAGTTTTGTCATTCGTTTTGCCGTTTACTTTGGCTTTGGAGTGTTGTGAGTTATTCACACCTCCATCTGTTCCAGAAAGTGTTGGCGAGATGTTGGAGTACTCTGCTCCATTGCTGTCTGTGGAGACTGGTTTCCTTGAAGTCACCAGGAGGTAGGAGGCGTGTGTGACTCTTTTGAGTTAGAAACATAGCTGGTGTCAACAAGAAAGGTGAGTCTGGGTCTTTAGAAATAGGAGCAAGAGGTCTTGATTTAACAATTCCTGTAACCTCTGCCATCAGAGTAAACATTACTTCATGTGTCAAGCAAGAAGGACTAATCTGCTGAATCATGGAATCCAGTATGCGCCTGGAGATTCCAATTATCCGCCCCAGGCGCCTCCCATGTGGGAATGCGTGAGGAGGATTTAAGACCCATGTACAACCTCTTCACGTTAGGCTCTTAAGAGTCAGCTAGCACAATTTTCAGCTCCTTACAGGCTCCTACAAAATTGGTCCCACAGTCAGAACGGATTTGTTTTGCAGGCAAAAAAACATCTCAAGGCATTTATAAAGGTAGATAAATCCATGCAGTCAATCAGTTGGATGTGTTTTGTGTGTGGTCATACAAGTGAAAAGAACAGCCCATCTTTTGCTTTGAGTTTGTCCTCCTCGTGGGTGCCTTGTGACAACTGTCCATGATCCATCCTCTGCTCAGTTGCCTTCCCAAACTTGTTGCATATGACACACTTGTTGATAAGCTTCCTGACACCCACAATCCAAAACCCTGCATTGTAGATAGCGGATTCAGTGAACATGCGACCCTGATGTTTGACTCGATCATAATGGTAATGCTCCACAAGTAATCTGCAACATAATGGCAATCCACAAGCAACATGGCTGCGGCTTGGAATAATCTAAGGAAACTTCTCATTAAGATCCAGTGTTGCATTCTTAAGACAACCTATTCTGAAATGCCCTCCGCTATCCAGGTAAGGACTCAGCTTTTTTGTTTTTTTGACTCAGAGGACTTTTCTTTGGAATGTTGTTTCTCTCGACAATGCAAGTAAGCTCTTCTTTGTAGGCTTCTCTCTGCACACTCTTTATTATGGCTGCTTTGCTTGTAACAGTTCCTCCACTATGCTAGGCTTTGAGCAGTGGTGCCATGATCTACAGGTATTGTGATGATCATTTGCCTTGTAAGTCTGGATAATGTGCATAAGGGAAGGTATGGCTTTGACTAGAGACCTCCAAGAAGAGAATCGCTCAAAGCGTTGGCATCTGAGGTAAAAACCATCAGTGGATAGAGTGGTGAACAAGAGAACGAAACTCTGTGTCTGAGATTGGCTCGAGGAGATCAAACCTCTTCAGGAAAGAGTCCTGTAAGCCAAGTGGTGGTGCTCAACAGATCTGCTGGTACAGAGAGCAGGTGGCATGGTTTGCAGGGTTATGCTTATATAGAGATATAATGCCACTGTATTGTGCTTGACATCTTCCTGATACTCTGCACTGTACTGGCAACGTATATATATATATATAAAAAAAAACATCTTGTCTGGTTATAGATATATGCCAGGACAACTCTCAAGGTAGCAGACAAGGCAACCTTATGCAGTCTCAGATTTGAAGTGGCTAGCATCTCCTTAGTTCAAGTCAGCAGGTCAATGGCTTCTGCAGCTGTAGGCTTCGACAGAAGTCCATCATCAACATAGAACTCTCTCTTTACAAAGTGTTGGAAATCTGAACCATACTCTTTTTCACTATACGCTGCTGCACGTCAGAGTCCATAAACGCTACAGCAGGAGATGGACTATTTCCGAATATGTGCACTCTCATGCAGTGTTTGATGATCTCTTTGCTGGTGTTGTTATCCTTAAACCAGAAAAAACTAAGGAAGTCTCTATCTTCCTCTTTCACAACGAAGCTGTGCAACATGTGTTCGATATCCACAGTTACAGTGACCAGCTCCCTTCTGAAATGCAGTAAGACACCTAAGAGGCTATTATTTAAGTCTGGACCAAAGTGAAGAACATCGTTCAAGGTGATACTGAACAAAGAAGACAACTCTGATTTGACCAGGTTTCTGCGGGTGGTACACCCCAAAAATAGGTAAATACCAACATTCTTGACCTTCACAAAGAGTAGGGACTACTCCAGCATGGTCACAATCAAAGATGTTCTGCATACAAAATAAGACTTCATCTCAGGCTTCGACGGACCATCCAACTTTGTTATCATCATTTGACAGGGTGTCGCATGGCAGAGAAATCTCAGGCGGAGGTTTAATGTCAAACTTCTCTTTGACTCTGAGTTTACTGGGACACAGAGGGAGTAGAGATGGACGTTTATTATCAGGTACATGAGTATGGTAGGTACCAGAGTATGTGAGCGGAGTGGAGTGACAACAATTTCCCCTCCACGCTCCGTGCATTTTATAACTGCTCCGCTCCGCTCCAGAAACACCGCTCCGCATATAAACTATATCAAGTAGGTTTGAAATACCACAGTTCTGTTCATAACGTATATTAAAAGAAGAAAGTAACAGAAATAAAACGAAAGTATAGTTGACAACAATACATTTCGTCAGTTATTTTACCTACAGATCATTTCTTATAGATTTCTTCTCATTCGAAATCGGATATAAAGATGAAGTACCACAGTAAGTTTACATTTGTTTGAATGCATTATTAAATCACGCTTTCACTTGAAAATATTTAGTATCTTGAAAGAACAAACTAATTCATTGAAAACTATAATTATCTGCTCATGTCCATTGCCGTCATCCTAGTTTTCACATTCTTTCTGATTTGAGTGATCCATCTCTATCAAGCTAGCTAAATAGGCTATGTTTAACATGTGAATTCTTGCTATTCTTCTATCTTCGATAGCAATCCAGTTATATTATCGGTCTTTGTCATGAATTGTACTCGTGATGGAGCGGTAGTGGAGCGGTCTTGGAGCGAGTAAAATCTAAGCTGAGGCTCCGACTTTTAAAATTTCTGCTCCTCTGAGTTTACTCCGACATCCGCTCCCACTCCGCGCTCCGCTCCCACTCCACTCCGCTCACATGCTCTGGTAGGTACTAAGTGATGGAGACCTGTGTACATATACCAAGCAGACATCCCCTACTATGACCCAGTCTAGGTCTAGCCTTTGTGCATAGGGTGCGTTACTAGGTCCGTTATGTTGCTCCCGTACTTTATGAACTTAATGGATGTCAAAAAGGATGCCAAAAGAAGATGAATTGGAATGCAATGGGAGATGGGTTTTAGATGAGTATGCCATCATGCTGCATCATGGGTTGATATCTTATCCCTGTCATCCAGCACGTTGTTGCATTCAATCAGAGTTGGCAATTTCACTTTCATCGCTCCATCTAAAGACTCTATAACGAAACTTGTGGCTCTTCTCCCCACCATCTCTGTCACACCAGCACAGATACGCAAGGTGTATGCTGAACATTCTTCCTTTACATGCAGCAAGATGAAGAACTCACTTCTGGCGAGCAATCTATTGCTCTGGTCGTCCACGACTACATAAAGCCTGATTGCTTCTTCTGGACAGCCCTCTGTGTAGACCTTGGCCAGACAAATCTTAGAGCAAGACAGTGAGCTTCTACCATAACCACAGACCTCAGTACACTTGAAAGTGACATCAGGTTGAGCTGAATCTATCCCTTTCTCCCAGACTTGCTCGGGTAAGGTTAACCTTCTGGGGTCTGAGGGTGTTTTGGCACCCTGGAGAAGTTTTGACATGCCCTGAAATTTGTGCTTTTTTCAGTATCTTAAAAACATATTAATGGCTAAAGTCCGATTACATTGTAATCAGCACAAACTGGGCTACAATAATATGCAAGCAACATTAATGTACATGTTTGTGTTTTTGAGAAAACAACGTTTATGCGTTTATGTTAGTGAAGAGCTAAAATTTTTAAGTCACTGAAATAAGGCCATGAAACACATTCAGAACATTTATTCACAAGACTTTTGAGAACTGGATGTGGTAGTCTGGAGTTTCTTCTACAAAATGATGTAAAAATTATCGCATTCACTCGTTTACAGAAAACAATATATTGATTTAAATTTTCTAAGGCATGTTTTGTGATTGAAAGGGAATATGCGAGGGAGTGACAATGGCCATGAATATTTAGTGATTCACACCTGAGAGACAAAAGGCCCTCCTCTAATGGCCCATCAATGAGTCTGTGACTGTCAGGTGGAAAAAAAATGAGAGATTCAAAGAATGGAGTTTTAGACTATATTTTATTTACAACACAGTATCATCAAAACATACATAATGAAGGTTAAAAGCAAATTATTGACTACACTGATCTAACCATAGTGACGTGAACAGTTTTTTTTGTCATTCCTGAAAACTGTTTTTTGAATTCTGTTCAACAAGTGAAACTCGTAAATTATACCTGATATTTAAGTGATTGCTGCTTCTTCCCATGGATTTAAGAAACAAAACTCATCATCAGTAGTCCAGGAAATTTTTTACAATAAAATATCAGTGTAGTTGGACATCTGATGTTGGTACAGCACTTTTCATGTGGCATTCATGTAGCATTCATCTGTGGTGCAGGTATCAAATCACTAGGGGAAAAAAACAAAACAGAAAACATCTGTAAGCATGTTAATATTAGGAGCTTCTGTAATATATAAATACGTATATACATATAGTATGATTTTGTAGTCATAGACTCACACATGCTTTATACTATCTTAAAAAAATGGCATTTTATATCTGAGAAACTAATTGTTGTTTAGCACATTAAACATCTATTCATGAACAGAGTATTAATAATAAACTAATATTATCCTATTGTTATACAATAAATAAATAAATAAATAAATATGATTTTATAGTCATAAACACAAGCATGCTTTGTATGTAGTATACAATACAAAACCATTTTATGTCTGGAAAAATAATTTATTATTGTGAAGCACGTCATAAACATCTATTCGTGAACAGAGTATATGACAGTAGTCTAAACAATCTTAGACTATCATTCAGTGTTAGAGTGTAAACACTGTTACTTTTATATTGCGTCATTTTTATTTTATAGAACATTAAAAACACCCTGGCGTCGTAAACATTTTGATGCAATTAAATGAAACATACTTCATAACGTTTCACTTGATTGCACATGTAGTCAGGAATTATAAAAAAAAATCGAACTACTATAATGTGTACAAGTTATATCACAGTAACACAACAACTAAGGTAAGTAGGCTAATAAAAGAAAGACTTACTCCTTCGGTGGATCTCGCCGTGCGTCGCATCGCGTTCTTCCTCTGAGGGAAATATAAATCTTACTCCTCACAGCGCGTCTTCTTCCAGTAACAAGATGCAAGTAGCCGAGATAAGCAGTGAAGTCAAGTCTTGCAGCTTTGTTTATGTTGATGTGGGCGGTACGCCGCTTGCGCCTCCAAGTGGCTGATTATAATATAAGTGTAAGTAGCTCATGGGCGTGATCAAATTAAAAATAATTAGGTCTGACGAGACTGGACATGGGGTTGGTTTCATACAGATTACTTTAACACATGATATTTGACTTACTTCATTTAATAGCAGACATGTCAGGCTTTCTATAGATATATCTTTCATGTCTCTGTGTTGAGTATTCGCTGAGTTTTAGTTCATTTTAGTGACGCATTTCTTAATGATGATCACAGAGAACAACGCAGTAGACTACATACCTTGTTTGTGTGCTTTATTTCACAAAACCACAGAGTGTTGTTGTTATTATGAGTGTAACAAATAAAAGTAGATTCTTTACAGATTCGATTGATATATTGCTCTTATTTGTACACTTATTTGACTGGCTAGTAAGATTGCGATATTACAGTCCAACAGAACTCCAACAGCCCTTTCAAAACCTACCCTAACAAATGCACTCAGCAGCGCTGTCATCCAAAATCACTGTTATTAGATGTAAGGTTATTAACATTAAAGATAGGGCTAGGCGATAAATCAGTAACGATAATTATCGCGCAATATTAATTTCCTTGATAAACGATAACAAGAGTTCGATAAATGTTTAATATAATGTATATGCGGCAAAGGCGGAACAAACAAAGTGCTAGTCAAAGCGAGCCATTCGGACAGTTTATCAGCTCGGACCAGAGTTGAAACAGCCGAAACAGGCGCGAACTTTCTAGAATAGATGCGTTCATTCACTCCAGAGTCTTGGTTACTAAACGGCGCCAGTGTGAAGCCCTTGAATTCAGTGAAGAACACAAATGACTCGGTTTAAAACCAGATGAAACAGCGCTGACAAACATAAAAAGTGTGAAGAATTTCAAAAACATGTTTGTCATATTCTGACCATAAAGAATATTTTAAAGCTACTTTTAGCTGTCTGGTTTTGACAACTTTCACATTGTAGCAAAAATCTGCCTTTAAACTTGAAATAACTAAAAATTTGACATGATAATTATCGAAAATCGACTGATATGGAAAAAAAATTTGACACTTTGTTGTAGTTTCTTATGTATTTACACACTTGTGCCATTTTATATGTTTTATATTCTTATATAATTTATATTATATATAAACAAAAATATTTTGTACGTAACATATTTCTCTTAAATATATACATTAATTTGTGTGTATTTATATATACATAATAATTACACACAGTACACACATATATTAGGCAAACTCAAACTTTTTTGTATGTGATTAATCATGATTAATCGTTTGAGACCCCTATTATTTTTTAGTAAACATCACTTCACAGTATAGTATTTTTTCTAATAATTATAAAAGTAATAAAAAATATACAAATATTGTTTTCAAAATAATAAAATACTATGTGCCAAAATAATAATGTATCATAGTAAAGTACAATAGTAAAGTATGCATTATATAATATATTTAATATACATATCATTATATAACTTCCAAGAATGAATAAATAAAAATAAAATTTAATTTAAAAAATGGCAATAATAGAGAAGTTTTATTGAAGTCACTCACTGTACATATAAACTGTATTCTAATGTATTATTTTAATAAAATGTAAATTTAATTAAAGTTTTAGAGTTTTAACCAAAATTATGATTTAATGTAAAAAAAATAATAATAATACAGTGTATCCGGAAAGTATTCACAGCACTTTACTTTTTCCACATTTTGTTATGTTACAGACTTATTACAAAATTAAATTAATTATTTTCCTCAAAATTCTATAAACAATACCCCATAATGACAATGTGAAAGAAGTTTGTTTGAAATCTTTCCAAAAAATTAAAAATAAATAAATAAACCAAAAAAAAAAAAAAATCACATGTACATAAATATTCACAGCCTTTGCCATGACAATGATATGATTTGGAAAGGCACACAACTGTCTATATAAGGTCCCACAGTTAACAGTGCACGTCAGAGCACAAACCAAGTCGTGAAATCCAAGGAATTGTCTGTAGACCGAGACAGGATTGTATCAAGGCACAGATCTGGGGATGGGTACAGAAAAATTTCTGCAGCATTGAAGGTCCCAATGAGCACAATGGCCTTCATCATCTGTACGAGTGGGCCAACTGCCCAAACTGAGCGATCAGGGGAGAAGGGCCTTAGTCAAGGAGGTGACCAAGAACCAGATGGTCACTCTGAAAGAGCTCCAGCGTTTCTCTGTGGAGAGAGGAGAACCTTCCAGAAGAACAACCATCTCTGCAGCACTCCACCACTTAGGCCAGTATTGTAGAGTGGCCAGACGGAAGCCACTCCTCAATTAAAGGCACATGACAGCCCACCTGGAGTTTGCCAAAAAGGCACCTAAAGGACTCTCTGACCATGAGAAACAAAATTCTCTGATCTGATGAAACAAAGATTGAACTCTTTGGCCTAAATGCCAAGCGTCATGTCTAAAGAAAACCAGGCACAGCTGATCACCTGGCCAATACCATCCCTACAGTAAAGCATGGTGGTGGCAGCATCATGCTGTGGAGATGTTTTTCAGCGGCAGGAACTGGGAGACTAGTCAGGATCGAGGGAAAGATGAATGCAGCAATGTACAGAAACATCCTTCATGAAAACCTGATCCAGAGTGCTCTGGAGCTCAGACTGGGGTGACTGTTCATCTTTTAACAGGACAACGACCTTAAACACACAGTCAAGATAACAAAGGAGTGGCTACGGGACAACTCTGTGAATGTCCTTGAGTGGCCCAGTCAGAGCCCAGACTTTACACTCTGGGGATGAAAAATGCGCTGGTGTGGTTTGTGGCAGTTTTTCTGATAACCCCTAAAAGAATTTAATTTCATCTAAGTGTCTCAAGACGCCAGGATGTTTTTAATGTTCTATAAAATAGACGACATGATATAAAAGTAAGTGTTTACACTGTAACACTGAATGATAGAGTCTAAGAATGTTTAGACAAATTACTTTGATATACTCTATTCACAAATAGATGTTTATGACATGCTTAACAATAATCATTTAGTTTCCCAGACAGAAAATGGTTTTGTATTGTATAATACATACAAAGCATGCTTGCGATTTATTTATTGTATAACAATATGATATAAAAGTAATATGAGTGTTTATACTGAGCCTAACTATGTTTAGACCATGTTTATTAATACTCTGTTCACGAACAGATGTGTGCTAAACGTGCTAAACAATAATTAGTTTCTCAGATATAAAATGTTTTTTACAATAGTACAAAGCATGTGCAAGTCTATGACTACAAAATCATAATATATGTATATAATACAGATGTTCCTGATATTAACATGCTCACAGATGTTTTTTTTTTTGTTGTTGTTTGTTTTTAGTGATCTGATACCTGCACCACAGATGAATCCTGCTGACTTTCACTTGAGTCTCTTCAAACTGTTTTCCTCTGAGAGTGCTGTACCAACATCAGATGTTCAAATACACTGATATTCTATGTTAAAACAAGCTCCTTGACTACTGATGATAGGATTTGTCTCTTGAAACCATGGAAAAAGGCAGCAATCACTTAAATAAATATGTTTTGTGTATACGAGTGAACAAGATGATTTTCACATCATCTTGTAGAAAAAAACTCTAGCCTATCTCACCCAGTTCTCAAAAGTCTTGTGAACAAATGTTATGAATGTGTTTCATGGCCTTACTTCAGTAACTTAAAAATGTTAGTTTTCCACTAACCACACATAAACTTTGCTTTCTTAAAAATACAAACATGTACATTCTGTCACAACTACATGTGAAGGATAAGCACAAAGATGAAGGTCAATGAAATCAAAAGTCTTTAACATATTTCAAATGGGTAAATCCAGAAACAGGGCAGGAACAAATGTACAAGCAGGGCAGGAACACACGTACACATAGACGAGACCAGACGACAAACACTGAACTGAAACCAACTTAATGCAACTTACAATGAACTTAATTAAGACACAGGTGATACAAGGTTAACTAATAATGACATAAGGAACAGGAAAACCATATATGGGCACATGAGGGAAATACCAATACAAATAGTCCAGGGGTGTGACAGTTCTCCCCCCCTCCCGCAAGGCGCGACCTCGCACTGTAGAAAAAAAAAAAAAAAGAGGGATGGGCGGAGGGGACAAAAGAGTGGATGTGGTATGGAAACAGGAAGTCAGTGCAGGAGGAGGCTCTGACGGAGGACAGACTCCTGGGAGGAACAAACAAAGTCCATGGTGGTGACGGCGGAGGAAGGAGACAGGATGGTCCAGGGCGGATCAGATGGAGGGAGGAGCTAGGGTGGAGACAGAAGGGACCCAGAGGAGCCAGGCGAGACCCAGGCCGCAGCCATGATGGCGGCCCACAGCAAAGCCGACGGAGAGGGGAGCCATGGTGGAGGAAGGGCTGACGACTCCAGGGGGCTGACCGACGGCGGCGGAGCAAGTGGAGGTGGAGCCCGAGGTGGAGACTGAGAGCCGACAAGTCCAGGTGACACAGAGGATCCGGAGGTCCGTGGCGGAGCCGGATCTACAGAAGACTGAGGTGGAGCTGGAGAAGTGAAGTCCTGAGGCGATGGCAGGATGACGACTGACCAAGGCGAGGGAGCCCGGTGGAGCTGGTGGGCCAACGGGCGACAGTGGAGATGAGGGAGCCAGGGCAGAGCCGCTGGGTTGGAAGGCCGGGGCGGAGTCCAGGACTCGGAGGCTGGAGGTGGAGACGAGGGATCCTCCAGCCATGATGATGGCGAACCCACCACACAGATGGTGGGTTAAGGGTGAGCAGAGGGGCTGTCAGGAGACAGAAGTGGCGTGGCTGAGGCAGGTTTGAGTGGATTAGGCAAGAGAGGGAGGGTGGGAAATCCAGGCAGGTAGGCAGGTCAGGTCCGACTGAGACTTCAGGGTAAACTGACAGTTCTGACGATGGTGGGATAAAAGGGGGCATTTCTGCATATAAATCATTAAAGTTTATCAGGTCCATTTGTCCCAGTTTCTAGTTTTTGCTCACCCTTATGGGAACCCATCCAACCTAATGGAGCTTGAAAGGTGCAGTGGGTGGGACCTTCCTTGGCTTCCTCACGCTCCACTGAGACTCGGCGGCTCTCGCACCTGGTCGGAAGTGATGGGCTCAGGCTCCGGGGCGATCCTCAGCTCTGTCACTCCACTCAGCGATGGCTCGTCCGTCGCGCTGGGAATTGGAGGTGTTCAGTCCAGCTTGATAAAACGAGCAGAGGCAGCTGTCCGGGTAATGTGTCAGGTTGGCAAGAAACACAAAGTCTGTGGTGTGGTCCTCGAGAGAGCGTTCCCCCTGCTCCAGTTATCATCCATAACAACAACAAAAAAATAAATCACTGAATCAAACGTAAAAACAAAACGCACGGTAAACACGCCGCTTTACTTTACGGTCCGGTCTTCTGTCACAACTACGTGTGAAGGATAAGCACGAAGATGAAGTTCAATGAAATCAAAAGTTTTTAATATATTCCAAACGGATAAATCCACAGGGCAGAAACACACGTACACATAGATGAGACCAGCTGTGCTCGTGTGGTTTGAAATGAAATTCAACATCTCTGGAGAGATCTGAAAATGGTTGTGCACCGACACTCCCCCTCCAACCCGATGGAGCTTGAAAGGTCCTGCAAAGAAGAATGGGACAAACTGCCCAAAAAAATGGTGTGCCAAGCTTGTAGCATCATACTCAAAAAGACTTGAGGCTGTAATTGGTGCCAAAGGTGATTCAACAATGTATTAACGCAAAGATTGTGAATACTTATATCCATGTGACCCACCCCCCTCTATTGTTTGTAGAATTTTGTGAAAAATAATGAATTTAATCCATTTTGGAATAAGGTTGTAACATAACAAAATGTCGAAAAAGTGAAGCCCTGTGAATACTTTCCAGATGCACTGTAAATAAATCTAAACAAATATGATTTTAAGATCAAATTCCTCTTGCATTCCTTCATCAAATATTGACATGCTTGGTCAAGTTTTTAAAACAATTTAATTGAGGCTGATGTACCTCTGGCATCAGGTGTTTATGCAGCAGTCGAGACACACGGTGAGAGCTGAGGATTGTGTGTACTGAGGGTCTGTCTCTAGGGTTAGTTTTGAACATATGCTTGATGAGGTAGTGCAGCTCATAGGAGAAGTGACTGGGTAAAGGTGTATACACCCCACGACACACCTTCAGGATCAGACTTTTCCAGCTACGTGACTGAAACTAATGAAAGGAATGATGAAGGTAAAAGAAGACAGGAATCAGGAACAGCCAAAACACACAGTAACAGCAGTGCAACTAAAACATTTTACATTATTTGATGTAAAAGCCATGGTTACTATACAATTTGAGGATGTTAAAAGAAAAATACCGGGTGTTGGAGTGTGCAAAGTTCATACAAGACACAGCCCAGAGACCAGACGTCACTGTAATACACATCCATATTAGTGCAAATGTAATCTAAAATGTAAAGCTGGTGTCAAACTAATGGGGATTACTGAAATATCAAGAAAACTGTACCTTTTATTATTGTAAGGTCTGTTGTCCCATATTTCTGGAGACACATAATATGGAGTGCCCACATAGGTCTGAGCGTATGCTTTTGCACTGGCAGAAATAATATCAAATTACTCAAATGTAAACATCAGAAGGTCCCACTTCATTACAGGTGGCCTTAACTACTATATACTACATCAAAAACTAAGCACAATGTACTTCTTGTGTTCATATTGTATTGCAAAACGTGCTGCTATTGAGGTGGGATACAGAAGGTTAGGGACAGGTTTGGTAATATGGGTACGTTTAAGGGTGGGTTAAGGCTTAAAAGATGGGATAACAGTGTAATTAGATAAATTAATTACAGATATAATTACATGCAGGTATTTTAAAATATAATATTTTAAATATAATGTAAAAACATAACTGCAGTGTATCAAATAATTACTTTAAATGTAAGTACAGTTAAGGCCACCTAATATAAAGTGGGACCCATCAAAATGAAGTGACAAAAATTTCAAACAAAATTACTAACTACCTGTTTAGAGAACAAGCTGATCCAAAATCCCCCACCTTCACAGTTCCACTGTCTGTCAAGAAAATATTCTGCAATGAAAATGAGAAGGAAACTAGCACCAATTTCTATCCATTAAATAAAATCTTCCGTTACCATTAATTCACAAGAGGTTCTAGGGTGGTGCTTTTACTTGAGTGACAACCTTCTACTTGAGTGACGACTTTTAACTAAACATTTTGAGAGCAAAAACCAAAATCAGATATCAGGTCTTGTAAATATTTAGACATCAGGGCCCGTATTCACAAAACATCTTAAGGCTAAAGTAGCTCATAACTTGCCGATTTAGAAGAAAATCTTAAAAATAATGGGCGTGTCAGTCCTAAAGTCAGGACTCCTAAATATTTGCTCTAAGAGTATTCCACAAGGCATTTTAGCACTAAAACTAGCTCATAAATCTGAAATGTAAGAAGTAGTGAAGAGGACTCCTAAGTCACTAAGACCAAATCCCAACTATCCCAAAATGGCTGTTGCTAGCAATCTGCCTTTGAACCTAAATGTTTTAGAAACACTCTGCATTTATCTGCACACATATGTTCTCCCCACAACGTTTTTGGTTTTGGAGATTATACCAACTCCAGATTTTCCTTTGATTATATCCTTGTTGTCATTAAAACGTTGGGTAAGAAGTAACAGCTGTTCTTGCATCACATTTGGTTTTCTTTTACGTTTGCATATCTTATCTTATCAGCCACAATTATTCTATTCTGTTAACAAAAAGGCTGTTTATGAGTATATTTTTTCCATATTCAAATGAAGATTTAAAAATAAAAAATGTTACCACATTCAAATAAAGATTTTAAAATACAGGCTAAATGTCACTACTTAAACAACTATGTGTTCAGTCTAAATGTCAGCCTCTCACATGTCTGCTTTGTGTAAACAATTATTGAATATGCATAAACAGCCTTTTAATTAACAGAGTGGAATAATTATGGTTGATAGTAGGGCTGGGCAATATGGCAAAAAATTAAAATCCTGATTGTAAACATGGACACGTTTGGCTGTTGCACTCGCTTTTCTTGCAGCGTCTCATGGATGAAACGGCATTACAAAATGCAGCACTTGAGTTAAAAGATGTTCACTCCCATCTCCTCACACATTCTGTGTGAACACGTTTCGCGTCCGGATGCTTCTTGATATGAATGCATCACACGTGAGCGGTTAATCAAGTGTGCCGACATGCAGTTGGATCGTCCTTTTTTTACGGTTATCATTGGCATATTGTCGAAGTGTCTAATTCTAATGTTTTGTAATATTTCTATTCAAAATCGCGATAGCCAGCAACAGACATTTTACAGGGTTCCCACTCTTTTTCGGTGATCATTTGAGACTTTGAGAAGGGTCTGGCTGCAGACATGCACCTGCACTCTCAGACCTGCACTCTCAGACTCCTGCACTTCTGGAAGTGACGTCACTTGCAGTCTATTTTATTTTTACTTTATTTTATTTATTTATTTTTTTTTTATTGAATCTCTCAACATTTTACAACAGTAGCCAGATGGTGAAGACAAGAAAAATAAACTAAATTACGATGTCATTCACAATTGCCACTTGCACTCTCTGCTACCTGCGATGTCACTTGCAATCTACACAAATGGTGCGTGTTGCCAATAGAGACAAGACGCTGTGGTCCTTAAACGATTAAAACTAATTTAATAGCATAACATACAGGGTCCTGCAAGTCATCTGTACAAGATAAAAACAAGACCTGCAAATCCGCGGCCACAGAACAGCAGGATATGAACGCAATGCACAAAGTCTCTCGTTAAGCTTTTTCCTCCCGTAGAAAACCATTAACACTTGATATGGCTTAATGTATTAAGATACATTAAGTGCCATTAAACGATCAAATTTGTAATATAGTTTATTAATTTAATGTACTTCAAGGCAAGCATGTGGCCATTAACACAATGCGCAAACTTTCACTTTTATACTTGCCCAGCAAACGCTTAATGTGGCAAAACGGACTAAGATGATAAAGACCAAATTCAATATAAACCTTACTGTTGTCAAAGGATATACCAGTAGATATGAACGCGCCATAAGAACGGCATTAGATGATATTAAAAGGACCAACTCTGTATAGGCAAGCAGACGTGCCCAGAACGCAATGCATTAAATAAGACGTTTTCCTTCTGTAGAAAACCAATATAAACAAAAAGACGATATAAAAGAGCGGTAGAGATTATTCTTTATGGGAAAACACGAATGTATGCGGCATTGCGTTTATTCTGGGCTCACCTGCTTGTGTGTAGTTGTTTTAATAATGAATAGGAGCATATTGAGTTTAGTCTTTATCATCTTAATCCGTTATGCCACATTATGCCACGTTTTTTGAAGGAAAACACTATATAACCTACATATACATTATATTAATAAACTGTATATCGAATTTGATCTTTTAATTGCATCTTAATACATTAAGACATATTAAGTGTTAATGGTTTTCTGCGGGAGGAAAATGCTTAACAAGAGACTTCATATTCTCTCGTTCATATTCTGCTTAATATTCATATTCATTCATATTCTGCTGTTCTGTGGCCACGGATTTGCAGGTCTTGTTTTTATCTCCTACAGATGACTTGCAAGACCCTGTACGTTATGCTAAATTAGTTTTAATCATTTAACAACCACAGCTTCTTGTCTCCATTGACAACACGCACGATTTGTGTGGACGTCGCAGGTAGCTGAGAGTGCAGGTGGCGATTGCGAGTGACACTGTAATTTAGTTTTTTTTTTTCTTGTCTTCACCACCTGGCTACTGTTGTAAAATGTTGAGAGATTCAATAAAAAAAAAAAAAAAAAATATATATATATATATATATATATATATATATCTAAATCATT
Source organism: Labeo rohita (assembly GCF_022985175.1). NCBI lineage: Eukaryota > Metazoa > Chordata > Actinopteri > Cypriniformes > Cyprinidae > Labeo > Labeo rohita. The sequence continues at coordinate 11,098,111 of NC_066883.1, forward strand.
AGTTAACTAAATTATTAGTTAACAAGTTACTGAATTACTGAAATATTTCTTTTAAAGTTGAACATTAGATAGAAGGTTTGGAAACACATCAATGTTCAAACTGTCAAAAGTCAGTAGTGATGCACCAATCTTGATTTTTTTCATGGCCGATTCCCATTTCTTAATATTTTTTTTAAGCAAGATAAGATAGAATGAAAATATGAGTAAATAAATAAGATGTTTTTGCTCTATTAACTTTCTGTAGCCATTTAAAATTAGAGGTAACCACTGCATTTTAATCAATATCCAGTAGGGCTGGGCAATAATTCAATATCAATACATTTCGCGATAAAAAAAAACTATAACAACGATATGATTTCTGATATTTCAATATACATTACTAGTGTTTACCATACATTGATTTATTTGTGGCGGTTGACTTCTTTAAGCAAACATGAGATGAGAGAACCTAAATCAAAACGCAGCGTTGGTGTTTTAAATTAATTAGTATCTTTGAAGGGAAGCGACTGTCTTCAGAAACGTTTCAATGGCATTTTTATTTTATCTGATAAATTATATTTTATCTGGTGTTCATGAGCACAGCGGTGCTTTGTGTCCAAAAGCACCTCTTACTGGCAGATAACGAATTTGGTATTTTCAATAACCCTGTGCCCAGCATCATGCGTTTGCTGTTGCTTTCTTTTACACTTTACACTTTTTTTGTTGTTGTCTACAGATTTTTTCATATTCTTTATCTTGGCTGAAGCACTTTTGTTTCAGTCTATAAGAATAATTAGTCTATGTTATACTGTAGTTTAGTTAAATATATTAATATTAATAAGGTAAGTCTGAAAGTTATGTTTATTTGACAGTGATTTCACATTTCTTGTTTGTATGAAGGCTAAATACAAATAAAAGGTTCATTTATTTGTACCATTTGTTTGTAAAATATTATACAGTTTTATAGAAGGAGGTTTCATAGACTTGGCAAATTAATTTTTCCGATGTTTGTATAGACATCTGTTGTGGGCGTTCTAGGGAGTAATACTGAGGCTTTTTAAAATATTGTTCAGTTACGTAACTGGCAGGTTACGATTTATGGCAGTATGGCTGCAATTTTCTACTACACTGTAAAAAAATATTTCACTGTTTAGTTGTTTCAATTAACAAACGTTTCGCGGCACTCTGAAGCCTCAATCCACGCGGTTCCACAGTATTTTCAATATAAATATTATATTCTCCCATGCGGTACTGAACTGAACTTTTATGGAGAATGATAAATATACAGTTTGGCATTATTTGAGGCCAGTGCTGCATTAGAGAGAGACAACAGAGTTCAAACAGAGCGCGAGATGGAGAGGGACGAACAACTTCACGGATTTAGAACGGAATTAAAAAAAAAGAACTTATGAACGATTAAAATTAGGGGGAGAAAAAACAAGATTACTACTCAAACTGTCATTTTTATGCATGTTATAAGAGAAACGAATAAGCAGCTCCCTCAGAGTTCATTTGAAGCGCTTATATTTGATATTGCTGGGATAAACCGGTACAAACTATTCTCTTAGTTATTGACGTGCCTCACCGGACAAAAACATTATAAAACTATAGGTTTTTGAATAGCAATAAAGGCTATATCTTGTATAAACAGCCCTGTGATAAGGATTGTTGAAAATGTGTAAAAATAGCGTTTTTTGTTCTAATTTCCTGTGTGATGTAATTTAAAAGCCTTTTCTAGATTGTAAAATAGGGTTTTGGTAATTGAAACATAAACTTGCAATGACATTTGGCTTTCTCCATCAAGATTTATTTAGTTTTATTTATAGTGTTGTTTTACCATGTTTCTGTATTTTTCATGTTTGTGATATTCTGGAATGACTGAAGATCAGCACAGAATTCAACGATCTTGTGAATGGACCTCAGCAAGTCCTTTTGCAGTTGTATCCATCAGTGCTATGCAGACGTGGGAATGACTATCACATTGTAGAGCTTGGATGAAGTTGTAAGAAAATGTATTTATTTAGTGCACATATTTAGTGGAATCTGTGACTGTTAATATTATAAGGCATATTTTAATGCTTCCCTTTGTTTTTATTTAAGCACACAGGTTCTCAAGAGGTATTCATCAAGGATCTGACTGTTTGCATTATAGTTGTGGGTGACCAAACTGAGCACCATCAATCTGCAGTGATGTGTTCCTGGTAATAGAAGAAATCTTGGTTTTCAGCAGTTGTAACACATAAGTTTTCGATATGGTACACAGTACTTACTGTATGTCATCATACACGGTACATTCACAATACTAAAAAAGCCTAAAAAAGTTTTAATTGATACTTCACCTAAGATGAAAATTTGCAAGGTGTATGTGTCTATTGTTTTCCTTCAGTAGAAGATATTTAGCTGAAATTGTGGTCCTTAGTGATTCATAAAAATTTAGATCAGTTGCAATTAAGGTTGTAATGGTACGTATATTCGTACCGAACAGTTCACGGGGAAATTCCAAATGGAAGTGATCATCCCAATGCTATATTCCCTTTGAAGGGCAGAGCTCTTGGAGTTTAGACTTGAGTGGGGCACGCAGGTGCCCTGCTCACTCCAAAGTCTAAACTCTAAGGGCTCTGCCCTTTGAAGGAGTAGGGCATAGGGATGATCACTTCCATTTGGAATTTCCCCATGAACCGTTCGGTACTAATACACATACAGTAACACCCCAAGTTGCTATTGTAATTATTATTTTTTTTAATTGCTATTGTAATTTTTAATGTCATTTTCTATTACATTTAAAAAAAATATTTTAGTTTTCAGTCCTTGATGCACGTTCACGGGAGTACCACGACACATGTGTGTGCATTCCTCTGCTTGTAAACAAGGCGCAGCGGATGCATGTTCTACGTCAGAATGCCGGCTCCTGTGTCAGCAGCACCACACTAAAAATTTTTGTATGTAAAATCTAACATAAAACTGACAGTACTTTGAATATAGTCTTTGTAAAAATATGATTCAAGACGTGAAAATGTGGCAAGAAAAAAATTAAACAACTGGTATTTTCAGCATCGACTATAGCAGCAGTAGAATTTTGGCCGCTTACACATCTCTAATGGCTACACTGTCTGATAAACAATGGAAGAAATGAGAGTTCACACCATCCAAATGAACCAAACTCTAACATCAACCGAACCTGGTGCACACCAAAAGTGCTAGTGCTGAGGCACCCTTATATTCTGGAAATTAAAGTACTTGTTGCAGTTGGTCTGCACTGTAAAAAAAAAAAAAAAAAAAAAAGTGAAAATACAGTACAATATACCGTAATAATTTGAAGGAATTTTCCATATTTGTTTTTTACAGGTGTTTTCCGTATTTTGAATTACGCTTTGCATTGTGGGAACAAGAACCTCTGTGCTTTTTCGGCGTGATAACAGTGAAGAGAAGTGAGCTACAAATACCCAGAGCAGACAGCACTTACATTGGAATTCATACAGAAGTAAGCAACACGTATGTTATAAAACTTGTATAAAGCATTTGGATGTGTTGCTGTTATAAATGCATATAAAGCATTTGGATATGTTGCTGTTTATTTAGTTGAAAATAATGAAGTATATTGTAAGACATAGATGATCTGACAAGCTTATATGACAGATGCAAATGGAGAGTATTGTAAATGTAGGTTAAGCAATTTAAAAACAAATGTTTTAATTGGCAAGTACTAGGGTTAGCTGTTCATTTAATTAACTTAAAATACTGTATGATTGCTTTTCCATTTCCAACCTGCATGTTACACTGTAGTTTAGTTTCATTCAATTTCATTTTTGTCATATCCATTTCTTTTAGAATTTTTCTGTGAATAAATCCTAAATGAAGGTTGAGATGAAGGCACCAAAGTGGGTTTGTATTCTGTTTTATTAACAGTTTCTATTTAACATTAGTGTTCAATATTGAAAAGAAAATAGAGTCACTGAGTCATTTAATCTGTTGACCTTTACAACGTGAAGTTGTTTGCTGAACACACCTTCAAAGGTGTTCAAAGATGCTTGTCATTATGTACAGTGGGTACGGAAAGTATTCAGACCCCCTTAAATTTTTCACTCTTTGTTATATTGCAGCCATTTGCTAAAATCATTTAAGTTCATTTTTTTTCCTCATTAATGTACACACAGCACCCCATATTGACAGAAAAACACAGAATTGTTGACATTTTTGCAGATTTATTAAAAAAGAAAAACTGAAATATCACATGGTCCTAAGTATTCAGACCCTTTGCTGTGACACTCATATATTTAACTCAGGTGCTGTCCATTTCTTCTGATCATCCTTGAGATGGTTCTACACCTTCATTTGAGTCCAGCTGTGTTTGATTATACTGATTGGACTTGATTAGGAAAGCCACACACCTGTCTATATAAGACCTTACAGCTCACAGTGCACGTCAGAGCAAATGAGAATCATGAGGTCAAAGGAACTGCCTGAAGAGCTCAGAGACAGAATTGTGGCAAGGCACAGATCTGGCCACAAGGTTACAAAAAAATTTCTGCTGCACTTAAGGTTCCTAAGAGCACAGTGGCCTCCATAATCCTTAAATGGAAGACATTTGGGACGACCAGAACCCTTCCTAGAGCTGGCCGTCCGGCCAAACTGAGCTATCGGGGGAGAAGAGCCTTGGTGAGAGGTAAAGAACAACCCAAAGATCACTGTGGCTGAGCTCCAGAGATGCAGTCGGGAGATGGGAGAAAGTTGTAGAAGGTCAACCATCACTGCAGCCCTCCACCAGTCGGGGCTTTATGGCAGAGTGGCCCAACGGAAGCCTCTCCTCAGTGCAAGACACATGAAAGCCCGCATGGAGTCTGCTAAAAAACACCTGAAGGACTCCAAGATGGTGAAAAATAAGATTCTCTGGTCTGATGAGACGAAGATAGAACTTTTTGGCCTTAATTCTAAGCAGTATGTGTGGAGAAAACCAGGCACTGCTCATCATCTGTCCAATACAGTCCCAACAGTGAAGCATGGTGGTGGCAGCATCATGCTGTGGGGGTGTTTTTCAGCTGCAGGGACAGGACGACTGGTTGCAATCGAGGGAGAGATCAATGCGGCCAAGTACAGGGATATCCTGGACGAAAACCTTCTCCAGAGTGCTCAGGACCTCAGACTGGGGCGAAGGTTTACCTTCCAACAAGACAATGACCCTAAGCACACAGCTAAAATAACGAAGGAGTGGCTTCACAACAACTCCGTGACTGTTCTTGAATGGCCCAGCCAGAGCCCTGACTTAAACCCAATTGAGCATCTCTGGAGAGACCTAAAAATGGCTGTCCACCAACGTTTACCATCCAACCTGACAGAACTGGAGAGGATCTGCAAGGAGGAATGGCAGAGGATCCCCAAGGAGGAATGGCAGAGGATCCCCAAATCCAGGTGTGAAAAACTTGTTGCATCTTTCCCAAAAAGACTCATGGCTGTATTAGATCAAAAGGGTGCTTCTACTAAATACTGAGCAAAGGGTCTGAATACTTAGGACCATGTGATATTTCAGTTTTTCTTTTTTAATAAATCTGCAAAAATGTCAACAATTCTGTGTTTTTCTGTCAATATGGGGTGCTGTGTGTACATTAATGAGGAAAAAAAATGAACTTAAATGATTTTAGCAAATGGCTGCAATATAACAAAGAGTGAAAAATTTAAGGGGGTCTGAATACTTTCCGTACCCACTGTATATGGTCATTTTGTAATTTCTTTTTTGTTTAAGGTGATGGGCAGTTCAAGATTGCTGTCGTTCGGGAAGATAATGAACACATCTTCTCTCCTGTTGCGGTTGTGAGCTACAAATACCCAGAGCAGGTGGCACTTACACTGGAATTCATACAGAAGTAAGCAACATGTATGTTATGAAATGTGTATGAAGCATTTGGTTGTGTTGCTGTTTATTTAGTTGAAAATAATGAAGTATACTGTAAAACATAGTTGATCTGACAAGCTCATATGACAGATGCAAATGGAGACTTTTGGAAATGTAAGGTAAGCAACGTGTAAACAACTGGAAAGAATTATGGATTGCAGTTGATTTAATGAACTTAAAATACTGTATGACTACTTTTCCACTCCAACCTGCATATTACTCTGTAGTTCAGTTTAATTCATTTCATTTTTTGTCATATTCATTTTTTTTTTAGAATTTTCCTGTGAAGAAATCCTGAACGAGGTTTGAGATGAAGGCAACCAAATGGTCACGCATTCCTCCAAGACTCTTGCATTAACAATTTCGAAATTCCATGTAATATCTGAGTTTTTTTATTTTTATTTAAAAAAATGGCACTTGTATTAAACATGCAGATAAATGGGAAATAATACATCCCTTATAATGAACTGCATCACTTCAATGATATTTCAGTTATAATGAACTTCAAAATTCTGTTGTCAAGCCACTGGAGTCATATACTTTATTGATGTCTTTATACCTTTCTGGACCTTGAAAATGGTAGTTGCGTAGACTATCAATAGACAGAGGGACAGAAAGTACCCAGATTTCATTAAAAATACTCTTTATTTGTGTTCTAAAGATGAATGAATATGGGTTTGGAGTAGTATGAGGGTGAGTAATTGACAGAATTCCCATTTTTGTGTGAAGCACCCTCTAAACAATATTGTTTTCTCTAATAAGAAAAAAAGTTTTGAATCTTGACTGTCTTACAGTTTAAAGTTTATATTTTGTGACCACTATTTAGTGCAACACCAGTATTCTACAGGCGCTCATGTTTTCTTTTTTTAATTCTGTCTGTTGCTGTTTAAAGCTAAACTATCTTTTACAATACAGGCATTTTTTGGTGTTTGACACATTGTTAAATGAATTGATTTGACTGAGTATTTGATTGATGATATTGTTTGGTTCTAACCAATTTAAGGCAAACAAAAGCCACTGAATGCACTTTTAAGAATGTTTACATGAAGTAAAAAGAAACCATGTTCAATTTGTATATTGTGCTGGATTTATTTGCTTTATATATAGATATAGATATAGATATAGATATAAATACACCATTAATACAGAAAAAGTCCTGTTTTTTACAGTTTTTTCCGCTTTTTTACTGATTTTTTTTTTACAGTGTGATACTCCCAGCTCGTGTAACTAACGCTGTTGTTTTTTTTTTGTTTTTTTTTTACTTTGCCTCTTAACTGCTGATTGTTAATGTTATTATTATTTTTAAATATTTTTAAAAGAATGTATTACTATAATTAAAGTAATGTACAGTAGTATTCTATATTGGTTCAATTGTTCAATATTTGCATTTAAAGAATTAATTGTTTTTTCTGTCGTTGTTTTTCAGCCATCTCATTAAATTGTTAATAGTGAAGGGCATGGAAATGGACTTTTTGATTGAGACTGAGGAGGTGCAATGGGAAATTCTTCCAAAAGAAACCACTGACGTTGCCATCATTTTGGAAGAGTTTATTGACCTCACCGATATCTGTGATGTCCTGAAAGCATTCGTGCTTTGGATGGGTCTTCTTTACTTTGTTAACATTGATTACCCAAAACACATGAAGCACACTTGCAATGTTCTCCAAAAACTTTTCATGAACATTGGTAAGAGCAGCTGTTCTTAGTGTGTTTACAATAAATTTAGAATCCCTCATCTGTTCTTTCGATTAAAATGTGAATTAGTGAAAGGAATGTAAATATTTACTGCAGTTGTTACACAGAAATGAAATGGCAATGTTTATCTATGTTTTTTAAAATTAGAGTGCATTAATACTAAACAAAGCAATACTAAGTAGGAGGCTGTCTATTCTGAATTCAAATAAAATAGCCTTCTGCATGTTCTTCAGAGTCCATGAGACTATTTTCTGCAGTGCTGTTAGAAAATAGAAACTTGAGTTGTGTGGGCAAATTACATAGTTCATTAAGCTGAATAAACTTAACATTGCAATTAAGATGAACTATTCTTGAAAAAGTAACCTGTCTGCCTTAAAAATATAAGTTGATTCAGCAAAATGCTTAGTTTAGCCAATTTTTATTCAGTTTTCACAACTTATAATTATACATTTAAACTAAGTTGTGTGGGCAAATTACATAGTTCAGCCAGCTGAATGAACTTAACATTACAAGTAAGAAGTACTATTCTTGAAAAAGTAACCTGGCTGCCTTAAAAATATAAGTTGATTCAACAAGATGCTTAGTTTAGCCAATTATTATTCAGCTTATACAACTTATAATTATAAATTTAAACTTAGTTGTGAGGGCAAATTGCATAGTTTAACCAGTTAAATGAACTTTACATTACAAGTAAGATGAACTATTCTTAAAAAAGTAACCTGGCTGCCTTAAAAATATAAGTTGATTTAACAAGATTCTTACTTAAAAGTTGACTCAGCTTTTTTCAGCTTCACCTTTGTTACCCCAACTATTAATTCTAGATTTAAGAAACTCCAACATATGTATAAAAAACATAAGTTTTTTAGTTTATTTAACACAGCATTGTAAGGCAGCCAAGTTACAAATTATTTTAAGTTGAATCAACTTATTTGTTTTTACAGTGTGCTAGCATTATTTGTTTCGGGCTTGGCTAAAGGAGAACACAATTTCTTTCTTTTTTTTTTTTCTTTTTTTTTTTTTTATAATTTGCCAGGACAACTAAAGATTTTCCAGGACATTTTCCATTTTCTCTCATTTTTCATGTGTTTTCCATTAGTCATCAATTTTCCAGGTTTTCCAGGACGCGTGGGAACCCTGATTTTAGGATAGTTTGTGGCTTGGTCTTAGTGCCTTAGGAGTCCTCTTCACTACTCCTAACGTTTCACAGACTTAGGAGCTAGTTTTTGTGCACTTTGTGAAATACTCTTAGAACAAAAACATAAAAGTCTTAAATTTAGGACTGACACGGCCATTATTCTTAAGATTTTAAGGGAAAACTTTTAGCTAAAAACTTTTACTGCTATTTAGGAGAAATCTTAGTGGTAAGACAAAATGTTTTGTGAATACGGGCCCAGGACAGTTATATCATGCTGAAATGTTTTACTTAAACATGAATTAAAGAATTTTTTGACCCTAAAAAATGAATTAATAAAAAATAGAAATGAAAAACATACCTATTACTGAAGAATTGTATTCAAATCACTTAATGTATTTTTAATGAGATACAAAAAACAATACAAAAACTTTACAAAAACATGAGTGTCACATCATTGATCCTTCATACAATTTTTCTTTTATCTTTTTATCTAATTAGTAAATGAACAGGGGCTGTATGTATAAAGCCGCTCAGAGTAAAATTTTAGTCTGTGTCAGAATTCCAAGAATGATGTAATATTACTGTTATCATTCCTAGATGATTCATAAAGGTTCTGAAGTGTTTAGACTAGGTCTCAGCTCCTAAATTATTTAAGGGAGCTGGAGAGGTCTCCTAACCTAGTTAGGAGTAACAAGATGTCAGCAAAGAGGAGGAGACACACACTTTCCAATGAACATATGACGTTTTGAAGTCCTTATCAGTCGGTCACGTCGGTAACCAAAGAATGGGATGTCGCTTAGAGAGACCAATCTACACAGCAAAATCCCCAGTGTTAATTTAACACTCTAAGTGTGGACACATATAAACACTGAAGCAGTGTTAAAGTTAACACTGAAGCAGTGTTGAAGTTAACGAGATAATTAGGTGATTAACGAAGTGATGATTGATCATTATTGAAGACACCTGATGTTAATAAGCAGAATCACCAAAGGAGAAAACCAAAAATTTTAAGCAACCATTATAGTGGTCAGTGTTTGCATTAGTTAGGCTCTTGACCCTTAAATCATCAATATTAGGTCTTGTTTGGCTGCAATTACTGAGTTATAACAGCCAGACAAGCAAAGAGCAAAAGTCAATAAGATGGCATTGACTGTGCTTGACTTAATCATCATATAGTGACTTGAGTATTTGACATAGAATTTTCTTACAGATTACAAAAAAAACTGTGAACAAAAGATCAATCAGTTTTGCTATAATCAGACAGATGATGAAAAAAAGTTTATCTTAATTTAGACACACAGACATGAAGAATCAGTGTGAGAATCACAACAACGGTGACCATCAAAATGCGTGTTGTAGCCAATCAGAACTCATCCATGACTCCCATCATGCATTGCGGCATGAATAAATTATGAGAGTTTAGAGTTGATCTGTTTATCTGAATATGCCGTTTGTCACCATTGTTGAGATTCATGGGCTGGTTCTTGATGTCTATGTGTGCCTAGGTGAAATACAATTTTTTTTTTTTTTAAACAGGTTGTAAAAAAAAATCTTTCCAAAATGTATAGGAAGTGCTGGATCTTCTGTGGATTGTCAAGGCTATTACAACAAGCAAAAAAAAAAAAAAAAAAAAAAACCTAACTTAGAGATTAGACTCTAGGTGATTTACGTCAAACAATGAATATGTTAAAACATAATCACCTGGTGACTTTTGGCTTGTCTGGCTGTTTCAACTCAAATACAGCAGCCAAACAAAATCTAGTATTAAAGATTTAAGGGTCAAGAGCCCAACTAATGCAAACATTGACCACTATAATGGTTGCTTAAAAATTTTGGTTTTCTCCTTTGGTGATTCTGCTTATTAACATTAGGTGTCTTCAATAATGATCAATCATCACTTTGTTAATCACCTAATTATCTCATTACCTTCAACACTGCTTCAGTGTTTATGCTTCAGTGTTTATATGTGTCCACACTCAGAGGGTTGAATTAACACTGGGGATTTTGCTGTGTACTTTGAGTGCAAACTAAACGAGCCAATGCATATTGGCATGCAATGATTGCATCCAGCTGCCACTGTTCACAGCGCGAGTATAATTAGGCAGCAGGTGCAGCGCATAGTCAGGTTTTCACTTCAGAGCCGACCAGTTCAAGTTCTACAAGCAAGATGAAAAAAAACAAACTCTCTACTTACAGCCCCTATGTTGGTGGCACAGCGCTTCAGAAGCGGTGGTTTCCTTTTGTCAAGTGGGAACGCACACATTAGGCTGCACTACCCCCTTTTGTGTTGCTGCGGCCATCTCCCCTCTGCGCATCAGCAAATAATAGAGCGGTTATCTAAAAGAGCACTCGTGGGTGGATGTCTTTATAAAGATTCAGCTTTCAAACATGCCTTTCCACCCATGTGCTTCTGGATGCGGTCCTTACCTGACGCCGGGTGATGGTCACAATCGTCGCCTCACATGGGCATTAAGCATGCTGAGGCGGCTTTCGTGGATCAGTCATGCTCTCATTGCGGGAGTATGACCGTTGTGGAGTTGCGCACCAGACTCCATTTCCTGCAAAGTGGCGGGGTGCCAGTTCCTCTGTCCAGATCTAGTGTTCCCCCTGGCAAACGCTGGGAGGGTGCCACCTCTGGCAGGGAGATGACTTCCATGAGGGGTACCACTCATATCCTTCAGGCTCCCCCTGACGATGGGATGTCGATTGCTACATCAGAGGGTGAGCCAGACCTCTCTGGAGAGGATGATTCGAAACCTTCCGGACAGTCAGCGGTGCTGGATACAGATCCAGAGATGATGGCTATGCTTGCCCAGGCTGCCGAGAGGGCAGGGCTCGTTTGTGAAATGCTAGCGTGTCCCGATCCCTCCCAGCTGGATGAATGGTATTAATACAATGCTTCTCTCTAGAGTAATTTTTCTAGCTGACTATTGAGTTCATGTACAATGAACGTTAATGCAGCTTTAGCCATATATTTTTTGTTACTTTCACTTTCATAACTCTTGCACAAAATTTGCTCGTTACTTCCTTGTGTTGCTTGACGCCTCCCACAATTGCTTATAGGCCACAATATCTTGCCCGAAAAGACCATAAACGTTACAGTTGGCATCTGCAATAAATAATTAAAAACGAATCATGTCAGAGCAAATCATGACTTTTCACTTTACACCTTCTTTTGACTAGGTGTAAAATTTAGTCTCAGACGTAGCAGAGCAAGTATGCAGAGATGGTGCAACGGGTATAAATTCTACGCACGACTTAAAGCACATTTTACGCCCAGCCTAGTCTTACAACCGGGTGTACGTCCAGCTGGTGCAACTGGTCCTAGGAGTTCTCAGAGAACTTCGCATCACCATGGACCTTGCGCTATGAATGACGAAGGTGACCGCACAGTAACCCACAGGGTTTTACAGCCCTTACTTCATAGTACACTTGGATCTGCACGTTTTGAACCAAGCCTTTCACAGGCTTCCATTTAAGATGCTCATTCAGAAGCACATCTTCAGGTGTGTCCGTCCTCAAGATTGGTTTGCAGTGATTGACCTGAAGGACGCATACTTTCATTCTTCGATCCTTCTGCGCCACAGACCATTTTTGCGGTTCTGTCGGGCTGTCCCTGTCGCACCGTGTCTTTACGAAAGTTGCGGAGGCGGCCCTTGCTCTCGTGAGAGAGCAGGGCATTCGCATCCTCAACTACCTCGACGACTGGCTAACACTGGCTCAGTCTCAGGATCAGTTGTGCGAACACAGGGACTTGGTGCTTGTGCACCTCAGCCGGTTGGGTCTTTGGGTCATGACGCAGGAACGTGAATAGGTTCAAGAGCAGGATGGTGGTTCCACTGAAACAATTTCAGAGGCTCCTGAGGCAGATGCCTCCAACACTGGCTGAGGGGCAGGCAGTGTCGGGGGTTTGGACAGGCCCTTAGCTACACTGGCACATCAACCGCCTAGAGTTGCTAGAGGTACCCGTTGCCTTGAACCGTGTCTAAGCGTGCTTACGAGGCAAGCGCATTCTGGTCTGCACGGACAATGCAGCAACTGTTGTGTACATCAACCGACAAGTCGCATGTCGCAACTCGCCCACCACCTCATCCTCTGGAGTCAGAAGCATCTGAGGTCACCTCTGGACCTTTGGAAGCTACATGTCTGATCCCTGGATGGGACGTGGAGGAGTGGTAGACACCATCACTTCGGCCAGAGCCCAGTCCATGGGACACACTTACACCTTGAAGTGAAACCTGTTCGTCAAGTCGTCTTCCTCTCACTGAGAGGACCCCCAGAGATGCCCGATCAGAATCGTGCTGTCCTCTTTGCAGCAAGGGTTGGAGCAAAGGCTGTCTCCCTCCACCTTTAAAGTCTATGTAGCTGCTATTGCTGCACACAACGACCCCATAGAGGGGATGTCGGTGGGGAAGCATGACCTGGTCATCAGGTTCCTCAGGGTGGGCAAGAAGGCTAAATCCGCCTGGCCCTCCTCCGTACTCTCTTGGGACACGGGTAGGGGACCTGCATGCATTTTCGGTCGACGAATCGTGCCTAGAGTCTGGGCCGCCTGACTCCCAGATAACCCTGAGGCCTCCAACACTAACTTTAGGGACCAGGTGATGAGCCTGCAAGCACTGCCAGAGCATCCGGTGCCAGGCCCTCACTCAATGAATCCATGAGAACCGGGAGAGGGCTGGGGTCCATATGAGAGACCTAAGTGGATCCCATACGTGTACAATTCCACGTTATAACCTCAGAGCCCATGTTTTCCCGGCAGACCATCTGCCATTCCAAGAGGGTTACAATCACCTCCAATCTTCCAAATGTTCCTGAAAAATGAGTCATATGTGTAAATGTTTCCAAAACCTCCTACGGGAAGGATGGGGCTTCTGCACGTTCCCAGTGCTCCAGCCTCACTATAGTGGGTAGTGCTATGTGACTGTTCCCTGAAGGAGGGAATGGAGACATCACCTCCCGTCACCACAAGGGCTGCTGTACTCACCGACTCAGCTCCTCAGTGAAAACCTGACTATGCGCTGCACCTGCCTAACTATACTCACGGTGAGATCAGTGGCAGCTGGATGCAATCATCGCATGCCAATATGCATTGACTCATTTAGTTTGCACTCGAAGGTACGTAACCGAGTAGAACGTATGATATATATACATAACCGAGACGTTATATGATGATACAGAATCGATAAAACAATCATCAAGCAATTTTTTTAACTGACCAAGTAAGAAACACTCTTCAAATCAATGCTCTAACTGCAGATATAAAATTAGTCTCTTTTTTTTTTTTCGCTGGAAAATTTGAAAAATGCAGCAATGGACCGGTAATGACACAGTAAGCAGGGTCTTAAATACTGTGACACTAACCCACCAAACACAACAGTGGCCAAAAGTGATGAAAGGAAATAATGAAAATATGAAAGGAAAAAAAAAACTGAAGTTGCTAACTTCTTTCAATTGAAAGTAGCTAAAACAGTCGCTAAATGTAGCTGATGAGGATGAGGTCATAATGGCGAGTTCATCCATATAAATATAAATATATCAGTGGGACAGTGCTGTTATCTAAATAAGGTTTGTCCAAGAAATTGATTTTGTTGCTAGGCTTTTGAATAAAAGCCTCTCTTGTTTTTATATGTGCTCAGAATTTCTTTGTATGACAGCATGGCCAAAAAAAAATTTCTCTTGGCCACTACTACAGTACATGCCAGTTCATTGACTTCATCCAATTGAACGCCAAACCATGCTGCAAAAACAAGCCACTTTTTTATGAGGACTGTGGGCTTTCCTTGAGTTGATGGAGCTGTTGATGGAACTCATGTTCACATCACTTCTCCAACTGTAAACAAGAAGACAAAACATCTTAAGGCTAAAAGTAGCTCATAAATTGTCGATTTAGGAGAAAATCTTAAAATGGGCATGTCAGTCCTACATTTATGAATCCTATATTTTTGCTCTAAGAGTATTTCACAAAGCATTTTCACTAAATCTGTGAAACGTTAGGAGTAGTGAAGAGCACTCCTAAGTCACTAAGATCAAATCCCAAACTATCCTAAAATGGCAGTTGCCAGCAATCTGGTTCGGAACGTAAACATTTTAAACATTTGACAATAATGGGCTTTTAAAAGGGTATCACCTTAATCGCGGGGGTATTATGACTGTTGCAGAATTTGTCAGGGACCATTTTCCTTTGATTAGATATTAAAAGTGACCAATTACCAGTAGAGACCAACAGGCACTATTACAGTTACAATTAAAACCAGGACAATTATTATAATCTGTAAAACCATTAAAGATTCTGTGATGGTTTCTATTGTTTTGTTTTGTTTTTCAGCGGGGCTTAAATGGCTGTTGCCAGCAATCTTGAACTTTTTAGAAACACTCTGCATTTATCTGCACACATTTTCCAACACTTCTTTTTGGATTTTGGAGGTTATCCCAACTGCAAATTTTCCTTTGATTATATCGTTGTTTTCATTGTTGGTCAAGAATTAACAGCTGTTCTTGCTTCCAGTTTGGTTTTCTTTTACGTTTACATGTCTTACCATCAGCCATGATTATGCTATTCTATTAATAAAAAGGCCGTATATCAGCTAACTGTTAACGAGAAGCACACATGTAAGAGGCTGACAATTAGCTGAACATATACTTGTTTAATTAGTGACAGTTATAATAATATCGCTCTTTACAATATTTCTTTTAACAAATCTCTGACAGAGACCCCTCTGCTATCAATCACTGTGTACATAGTAAACATTTTGACATCATCCACAGCAATGAGGTCAACCTTAGTCTTAGCTTAAGACTTATCTCTATTCCTTAGTAAATTTTGTCTCAGCAGCTTTGTGAATAGGTTTTAAGAGAAAACTCTCAGCTAAAAGCTTTTTCTAAACAGCTTTTGCTGCTTTTTGGGATAAATCTTAGTGGAAAGATAAAATTGTTTTGTGAATATGGGCCCAGATGATCAAAATTTCCTCTTGAATTCTTCATTAAATATTGATGTGATTGGTGTAGTTACACTACTGTTTTGCCTTTGTAGGGCAGAATAGTTGTATGTGGAAAAAAAAAAAAAAACACTTCCTTTCTTAGTACTCCGTTTTCCCCAGTAAAATAAACTATGAATTCATCTGTTAAAATAAGGGGAAAAAGTCAACAGACATAATAGCAAGTACCTTTGCTTTTAAATCCCTGTGAAGTACTCTCTTGTCATGAATGTGTTTGGTGCCTAGACACATCTGTGCAAACCACTTCAGGATCTACAAACAAACAGATTACAACAGTGTATAAACTGCATACATACATAATACGCATTACATAACAACTGTGCCATAATTATACCATATTTTTTGTTATATGGTAGCACCAAGTACTTTTTCTTAAATAGTAATGTCAAGGACATGGTTCAGACAACAAATATTCTTTTTGATTAAATGTTACCAGACACATTCTTGTGCTTTGTGCTACACAGCTTTCAGGTACCATGGGGTATAATAATGAAAAATTAGGACAGGACCATCATCTTTGTCATACCATGTCCTCAGCAAATAGAACATTTTTTTGCTGCTGTATCCTTTGAAAAAGATCTCCACCACTGCAGAACTCCATCACAATATACAGATGACCATCATCTGAAAAGAGAGGGTCCATTACTATTATTTTTATTTATTTATTTATTTATACTTTAGATCTTAGAAAATTTTAGTCATTTACAGTACTTAAAACACCCTGACAAACCTTCAAATGAGTCTCTAAACGCCACAATGTTCGGATGCTTCATTCTGGACAGAAGCACGGCTTCTCTTCTGCTGTTTCTTATCCCAGAATCAATCTATGAATCAGCACAGAAACCTTTTAATGCATTTTTCCAAGTATGTTTAATAATTTCTTTAATTCAGAGCTTTCATTACCTTTGGCAGTCGTATTTCCTTCATAACATAATTCTGCTCTTCGCTTATTGGCTGAACCAAAAGAGCTCGACCGAAAGATCCTTTTCCAATGACTTTCACTAATGAATACTGATCCATAATAGTAACTTCAGACACAGAATAAATGCTTGAAGCTTTTCTTTCTTAACGTAACACTACAAAACTAATACGTCTGTCATTCACCTGTTCCAGCTTTATACAGACATCAGACAACTGCAACATATATGGCATATGACTGGCAACATATATTTCTGTATTTGCTTAATAGTTTTAATCAGTGCAAAACTAGATTAAGGATGCATTTGCTCGGGACAGGACAGCAGCAAAGCGTTGTATCACCATTAGCTTGTTTCAGGTACAGACGCTAGAGTGTCACTTCCTTATTGTCACATGACGTAGTGATGACGCTTTTGGCCTGTACAACGTGGACCGCACTGAGTTCTTCCCTTGTTTTGAATGCGACAAAGATACAACACTAGGTATATACAATGCTGTACATATAAATATTAAGTAATTAATTGGGTATTAATAAAGGTCTCTCAATGTTGTGTAACTGGGCATTTCGATTGGTCTAAATAATAATTTTCATATTTCAACTCTGCATTTTCAGTTTTAATGACCATCAAGTTTTTTTTTCAGTATCATTATTCATGTTTAAAATATTGTCCATACAGCTGCTGAAATACCGTATGGTCACGTGATACCAGCTTCTTTTCTCAGTGTTAGTGAGAAATGGCCACTTACAGATGTTTATGATTACTTACAAGATTTTTTTTAATCTTTTACAGAGATAGCTGATTCACGTTTCTGTTTCTATGTTAATTACCACTAATTGTTACTGATATAGGTCAACGCATACAATTTATAGTGTAATTATTTTTCCTTTTGTTCTGATATTTGAATGCGGCTCAGTGGATGATTCTATTTCTGAAGCGCCAAGCGCCCTCTCGAGGTTTAAAATAGTTCTGCCATGGCTGTGCCCAGTTTAGCCACTAGATGGCAGGAAAGGTATGTAGTAAAGTTTAATATACGCAGTCCGTGCAGTTCTTAGTGCTCTCATATCTTATATCATGCGTATTATAATGATAGAAAAGTGCTTAGTGTATAAAAAATGAGTTTTATCTGCATACTTCAAATCAAGTCTTTGCATTTTGGCACTGAATTCACCCTCTAAACAGCGCCCCCACACGCCTAAAACGACATTAAATTAAATGGCTGCAGCTCTTGGTCTAGACACTGTTGGTCTGTACAATCTCTGACATCACCGGTGTTTCGGTAGGCAGCTGTTTCTAGCGAAATGTTACATGTTACATATTCCCATCCCAGACAGAGTCGGGCTACGACAGTCATTATTCTGTCCCATTATTCTATCTAGAGTAGACTCAATGCCAAGAAAAGCGTTGTATCTACTGCCCAGAGAACAACGTATTTGGGGGTCGTATGGGATTCGATCACAATGCGGGCACAGCTGTTTCCTGCATGTTTCGAAATTATTCTAAACACCCTTAAGAACAGGGCTTGACATTAACTTTTTTTTTTTTTTTGCTCACCAGCCACTGTGGCTAGTGGTTGTCCAAAATTACTAGCCATTTAGCATTTTTATTGGCCATTTTGTTGTTGGAAAAATAATATGATATTTTATATGACTAAAGTTACTGCCTACTACAGTTTATTTACATTGATTTCCAGGTCTTTTTTTTTTTTTTTTTTTCTATTTAAAGGGCATTTTTCTGTAACTGTATTAAATGCATGCATTATGCTTCATTTCAAATTCTTATATTTTATTAATAATTTCACTTAATTTAATAAGACACTGTATTATTACTGTTTATTATTATTATTATATAAAAATATGAAATGTTGGGGAAAAAAAGAAAATCTACTTTTAAATATGAAAGTAAACTGCCAATTGGTGGCAGCAGGTGACTTACTTTTAATAAATGAGTCAAGGAGTCAAACATTCATTCAGATGGCTGATTCATTCAAGAATGAAGCAAGTGCCTGTCTTTATGAATGGGCCACTGAATCATTTGATTCAAATGATTAAATCAGAAAAGTGAATCATTCAGTAACAAAACACTGCTGTATTGCTCAGAGATGTGTGACTGTTCTGCTCTGATATTTGTTTTGAACTATTTTCGTTAACCAAATCGAGCAAAAACAATAAACACTGGCAATATTGTACTAAAATGAATATTAACTATTTGTTTGAACTCTTGTATAAAATCAATGTCAAATGTGCAGTTGTGGTTTTCAGGGAAAATGGCACTCTCTTGGTCATGTCATGTTGCTTAACTAGGCTATATGTTACAAATATTAAAACAACATTTTTACTACAATATTTCACTATTCACATTTTTACTATACAATGTTTCTTCTGTGTGCAGTTGTGTTAATTTGTTTTGATTTCTCCACAACATTGTTTTACACACAGACAGGCTGCCCAATCCCCAACTGGTGTGGCCTCAATACTGTCAATACATTATCCATTATTAATTGCTGTTTATACCAAATGTAATACAATCAGAATCTTTCTTGCCCAAATTTTGGTGCTTCCCCAATTAGATGTTTTAATCAGATTAGTTGTCCAGTCAGGCAAGTAAAGTTCTCATTCACTTGCCTCTTCAAAAAAAACACTTGTCCTAGACAAGCATTAATGTCGAGCTCTGTTATAAAATTCAACTGGCTAGTGGGAACATTTGGCGGGTTGGCGAGTGTTAATGTCAACCCCTGCTTAAGAATATCAGGTTATGGCAGAAAGTTACTAACCATTTCAGTTGTGGCTCAAAGCCAGGGGATTTCATCCAAGAGCTAATTACCAGGAGCAGATAAAAGTTATGTGCTGGGGCCTTCATACCCTTTCTATGTGGTTCAGAACCCAGGTTCTTACCTTCTTCGCAAGATGATAACGACAGACACTTCCCTCACAGGCTGGGGTGCGGTCTTAGATGGCCAGCCCAAGGGATCTGGAGAGTTCATCTTCTCGATTAGCACATCAATTTTCTTAAAATTATAAATATATTTTGGGCCCTGAAATACTTCCATCAGCAGTTATGGGGCTACCACGTCCTAGTGCGTGTGGAAAAAAAACTGCAGTACTTTCTTACATAAATTGCTAAGGTGGACTGCATTTGCGTCACCTAAACAGGCTAGAGCACCAGGTTCTGCTTTGGGCACCAGACAAGTTCCTGTCCCTCAGGGAAATTTTCCTACTGAGGCATATAAATGCAGGAGCAGACTTGCTGTCCAGACACGCTGTGAAACAAGGGGAATGAAAACTCCACCCTGAAAGTAGTCTTGACTGATTTGGGAAAATTCTAAATTCTGACTCCTCCAGCTCCCCTGGGTCTGAATACAATTGCCCATATGTGGCCCAGACTACGTCTTTATGCATTTTCCCCGATCACTGTGCTCCCGGGAGTCCTGGCCAAGCTCTGTCAACAAGGGTTGTGCTTCTTATTGATAGTGCCTCCTTGCCTGACCAAGGAGTCTGGTTCTCAGACCTAATATACCTCCTTGACGGCTCACTGTGGACGATTCCGATCAGGAGAGCTCTGAAACCTGGGCTCTGATGTCTGAAAGGGACTGGTTTCTGAAAGGGACCAACTAAGAGATGCTAAACTTCCAGCTGATGTAGTACAGACTATTCTAAGTGTCCCTCCACTAGAAGTTACCCTCAGAGTCCATGTGGCCACCATTTCAGCTTGTCATGCTCTGATTGACTGATAAGGTCTCTGCAGCACCCTCTAGTTGCCCTTCATTTGTGAAGCTAAGCGGTTGAGGCCAGCTGCGAGAGCAACAGTCTCTTCATGGGACTTAGCTGTAGTGCTTGAGGGTCTGGTTGGGAAAACTTTTGAACCACTAAAGTCACACCTGTCAAATTTCTGACTTTAAAGATGGTTCTTCTAACAGCTATTACTTCTCTAAAGAGAAACTGGGTTTGCAGGCTCTGTCATTCTCTCCATTCTGCTTAGACTTTGCCCCTGAACTAGTCAAAGCTATTTTGCACCTTCACCCTAATTATCTTTCTAAAGTTCCATTCTCGACCATGCATCTGGTCATTCTTAAAGCCTTCTGCCCTCCACCATTCACAACACTGGAGCAAGAAAGTCTTTACTTACTTTGCTCAGTGCTCTTCAGATTAATGTCCCCTGCACCAGTCAGTGGCATAAGTCGGAGGAGCTCTTCATATGCCATGGGTGCCGCATCCATGGGGTTAGCAAAAGGTGTCCCCTTGCAACAAGTGTATAATGTGAAGACTGGTTCTCCCCACACATGTTCATTAGGTTCTATAGTTTGGATGTCCATGTTACTCCAGGCTTGTATGTCCTTGAGTCAACATTCCAAGGTTGTGTCAGAGACCTCTCCACACTACACAACCTTGGGGGATCCAGACACTTCTAGTGTGGCGGTGTTGGATTTCTCGTGCCCATCAGCATTAATGAAACACAGCATAGAATGTAGCCTTTGATAGAGAACATCACAGGTTACTTGACTGTAACCCTGCTATTTGAGGAATTGGGAATGAGATGCTGCGCTTCATTGCCGCATTGTAGGCATGCCTGGACATCCCTTCAGACAAAGGTATAACCTAAGAATGCATATGACCTTACCATCACACTGTGGAAATACAAACGGAAGACAGATGAGAACAAGTGCATTTACATAAGAGATATAAACTCTGTGATTTAACTTGACCAGTTACTTTCTGAGAACCTCTCAAACAGAATGATTGTAAAATCATGGAAAAGGGGCATGCCCAGTGGGCCAAAAAGGCCCCAACATATAGAGCTGTGGCTCTCAACCAGAAAGAGTCAGACTAATAACACTGGAGTTCATTTTCACTCAACCCTGGAATTCATCCTCTTTGAAATGTTCTCAAACAGACATTTTTCTCTTCCCCAGGTCTTTTTAGTTTCTTCACTCGTCTCACATGAGTGACTTTCCTCAGTCAGTCAGTGGTTCTTTTAGAACCAAAGTGTCACGAGTCTGGTCCTGACCATCGCCACCAGAGGTCACCTTGCCATTACACACTACATCCCATGCTCCACCTCACTGACCCCACTCACAGCTGCAGCCAATCACGAACAGCATAAATACGAGGCCCTTCCCGCTATTTGGGGCAGAGTATTGTACAGCATTTAGCACTCGTCTTGTGTTAGCTCCATTACAGAGCCCTTTCCTAGTTATTTCTTGTGATCTAGTTTTGTCAGTCGTGTCTTGACCCTAGCTTTGTTATATTGGATTCTTGCCCTTTGTGGATTTACCCTTTGTCTCGTCGTCGCGGACTCTGTTCGCCCCTCGTATGGACTCAAGCCTGCCTGTTTGGATTACCCATTTGCCTCTCCCCTTGGATTGTGTTCGCCGTTGATCAACCCTCGCCTGTTCGTGGAATACTCTTGTGTCTTGCCGTCTGTGTACCTGTTTGCCAGTGTTTGACCCAGCCTGTTTATGACCATGTCTCTGTCTAATATCAATAAAAGCTTGCGTATGGATCCGCCCACTCCTTGCCTTGTTCCCTGCGTAACAGTAAGAGGATGAAGAGAATGAGCTAGAACTCTTCCTTGTGGGCTTGTCTTTCCCTTTCCCAAAGATCACAGGATTTCAGCTGGGTCTCTCTCTCTCTCAGCTCTTGGTTCTTTTTCACTTTCCACCTGGGAAGAAACTCCAAATCTCCACAGAGTCAGAACATCTTTGGAGTTCCGTTCTCGACCATGTATCTGGTCATTCTTAAAGCCTTCTGCCCTCCACCATTCACAAAACTGGAGCAAGAAAGTCTTTACTTTCCTTACGGAAGAATGTGATCACGAATTCAAACCTTGAAACCATCAAGACTTTCATCTGAGACTGCATTCGGGCGCTCGTTCAACAACCAAAGCAATGCAAGTATCGTACATTTAACTAAATCTAAACAGAGGTTTAGGTTAGCTGTAGACGGCACTGATGGTTTCACTCAGGTGGTTAGCTGACTCTTTTTATAGCTTCATTTTCTTGTCTCTCTAATAGCTTCTCACTTCCCCTTCCCCCATGTATGAGTGATTGTATGTTGTTTGTTTAGATTAGTTATGTGTTAGTCCTTCGTTAAAAAAACGTATGCGTAAAAATGACTTTTTTGAGTTTTGATTCTGATTCTGCCTTGTAAAATTAATGTCCCTTTACGATTCCGATTCAAGCTACATGCTCTAATGCAATAGTACTTTAAGAAAGTTATTTCCTGTGGCCAAGGAAATATAATTTGTTAGAGCTGATATGAAATTATACTGAATGTTCGTTGGACGAACAGATTAGCTGATGGAAAATTAATTCTGCTACAGTTACTACTGACAACTGAGCTAATTTGCTACAATATCATCCAAGGCAAAGACAAAAGAGTAACCAAAAAAAGGCAAGGGTCAGGGCAGGCAGCAAACAATCTAAAAAAAAAAAAAAACAGATAACCATTCCAAAGATCAAAACAGGCAAGGAAACACGGAAACTAGGAATGGCTAAGAATGCAGTAACAAATGTACAAACATTGCACAGCAACGAGGGGGTGAAGGGGTGCAATGCTAACCGGAACCTCTGAGCCGCTATAAGTGGAACATGGACCTGTGGTATTCCCCATATCTGGTCAGTAGTACTCCCAGTTTAATCCGGAAATCTGCAGTGTTTACAGGAGTATACTGGTCCGTATACACCTCTTTTACATACAATGACCCCTATGGCTACAGGGGGGTCCTCAGTCCTATCGGGCACACCTCTGTCCTCCGTCATATTGGTTTCGCCTCAGTCCTGGGTACTCTGCCTCCGCCTACAAAGCTTGTTGCCATGGCATCGCCTAGGTCTCCGGGAACCAGCGATGCCGCTCAGTCTCCCTGTCTGCACTGGTGGGTCCATCAGCCTAATCTCCATTGGTCGTCGCCCAGCTGTCATCAGCCCCTACAGCACCTTGGGTCCTCCCTCCCTCGACTTTGCTGTGGGCTGATGGAAGTTCTGGGTCTGTGCCAGCGGACTTCCTCCATCTTCACTGCCGGGGTTTTATTGTCTTCTTGCCACCAGCCCTTCATCATTGCTTCACCTGTCTCCCCAACCCCCCCCAAACCTCACTTCAACTGTTGTTCTGTTACGGCGCATAGTCGCACTTTGCTGGAGGGGGGAGTAATGTCACAATTATGTTTTAGTATGTTTTTAATCAGTTTCCAATTTCCTTTGTCTATGTTGCCTGCTCATCATTTGTAATCATTAGTGTTCAGCTGTGTTTAATTAAAAGAGATGTTCACTTCCATAACAAAAATGTACAGATAATGTACTCACCCCCTTGTCATCGACAATGTTCGTGTCTTTCTTTCTTCAGTCGTAAAGAAATTATGTTTTTTAAGGAAAACATTTCAGGATTTTTCTCCATATACTGGACTTCAATGGTGCCTCAATTTTGAACGTCCAAAATGCAGTTTAAATGCAACTTGAAAAGGGCTCTAAACGATCCCAGCCAAAGAAGAAGGGTCTGACCTAGCGAAACGATCATTTATTTTTATTTAATTTCAATTTATATACTTTTTAACCTTAAACGCTCGTCTTATCTTGACTGCCTGAACTGTTTTTTTTCAACATACCCTAACCAGAAAAAAATGGTGTTCAGGCAAACAAGAGAAGACAAGCAATTAACGTTAATAAAGTATATAAATTGTCATTTTTTTTTTAGAAAATATTATGTAAAACCTCTGAAATCCCCGCCCAAGAGGGTGATATCAGTAATGAGAACTGCACAGTGATCCACATGTATAAGACCATTGATTGTTTTGTTAATTAAAAACCAAGTGAGAGACTGACTGCCTGCCTCCTTTCTTTGACATGGTATCAAAAGTGACCAAGGAGAGAACCTCATATAAAAGAGGCTATAAAATGCCATATATAAAATGGCATTGTTGATACCACCAGACAACTTTACATTTGACAAGCCAGGGAAATGGCCATCATGGTGACAGCGTTTTGTGCGATACAGGACGGCAACCAAGCTCACGGAAGAGGACGGGGCAGTCCAAGTGAGTATGTGAATTTTTGAAGAAATTCGATGACTATTTTGTACCACAGACCAACAGCATACACAAGAGGGTGCAGTTTCACCAGCAAATTTAACAACCAGGGGAAAAAGCAGGGACATTTATCCAAGCATTGTACGAGTTGTCGGAAAACTGTGATTTTGGCGCCAGCAGAAACAAGAACATCAGAGGCAGATTAATTGTAGGAATAAGATACAAAGACCTTTCAAAAAGGCTTCAACTAATTAAAGACCTCACATTGGATGTTGTGGTACAAATGGTAAGACAAGCAGAGGAGATTACTCACCAGGTCAGCCAGCAGGGGGACCCCACATGCAGCGTTCAAGAGGTAGAGCGTCCCAAGCGACAGGCTCGAGGAGGTCACTACAGGTCAGAGTAAAATCAAGAAAATCAATCTGGAAATAGAATGAAAGTGAGGATAAATGTGGACGATGCAGCAAAACATAGAGAGAGAGAAAATTGTCCAGGATTAGAAGCAGAATGCAGGAGATTCACAAAAAAGGTAACTGGGAACGCATGTGCTAGCTAAGCTAGTTCATGAAGTCATGAGAGAGGAAAGATAAACTGACTTGTTTTACCTTGGATCTGTACATCAGACTGGGAAAGGCAGTATAGAAACATGGACTATCAGTCTGACACTTGGAAACATACCAGTAATGTCTAAAATAGATACATTGCGAACATTTCAGCAAATACCTGAGCAGGATGGAGCGTTTCAAACTCTTCACAGATCACAAGCCGCTGGTCCCGTTGATAAACAGCAAAGATTTGGACAATGTGCCAATTAGATGCCAGAGACTTTTACTCAGACTAATGAGATTCAGTGTAACAGCCGAGTACGCTCCAGGTAAAACACTTGTGATAGCGGGCACGTTATCACGGAGCATGTTATCACGGAGCCCACAAAGCCACAAACTACACTCCAGAGGTCTCGTCTGTCCACAAGTCTGCTCCAGAATTCTCGTCTGTCAACAAGTCTGCTTCTGAGGCCTCGTCTGACCACGAGTCTGCGCCAGTGCCCCTTGGAGGTGGCAGTTCTGGTCTCCTAAAGGGGCTGCGGATACCACCATTGGGTCTCCAGAGGTCCTCCTACCCTCGCCTTGTCTCGCCCCGCCCCCGCCCTACTGTTCCCCTGGATTGTTTTTTGTGTGGAGCGTCTGGAAGCCACTCCTTTTCCTCTCCCTTTGGATTACGTTCGATGCTGATCGACCCTTGCCTGCTTCACGGACTACTCTCACGTCTTGCCTTCGCTGTACCTGTCTGCTATTGTCCGACCCTGCCTGTTTGTTACCATGTCTTTGCCTTTGCTTTATAATAAAAGCTTGAATTTGGATCCGCTCTGTGGGGCCACAGAGAAGAGAACAACTCAGAGTCTTCTATGAGCTATTTGGGACGCCCATAAAAACAGATTGGGAGCTTACATGACGCCAGTGCGTCTTGACCAGTTCCTGCCCTACGCTGATGTCTCACCCCAGGGGTGAACCATCGATAAACTAATCAAATCAGGAGGAGAGAAGGACTCTTGTTCTCTGCTTGGACCACGTGAAGCCACAACATGCTTTATCGTCACCTTTTTGACCAGCCTCAGTCAAACCCATGCCAGAAGCACAGTAAAAGACTAATTTACTGATACTCCCCCTTTTCTGAGACTAGCCATGGAACAGATGTAACTGGTGACCAGCTATACATAAATTGGTAATCGAGTAAACACGAAAAGACAGATTTAGATTGACACGTCCAGTCTGCAGGGCTCACAGGATCCATCCAGCGTGACTCTCATGACCCTTTGGACCTCCAGTGTTCCCCTCCTCTCACATTCCTCACACACACTCTCCCTCTGCCCATTAAAGAATGCACACAAATGCGCATCACGAATTACCTTTACATTACGAGTTTGGAAGGACAATTATTTGAGTATTGCTGTTAGAGCAGCAATATGCATCTATCATAACACATGCATAAACAGTAGAAAGACAAATACAAATACAACAGACAAAATTAAAATACAATGCAGTAATATTGTACACAATGACCTGGGCTATGTGTGATAGGAAGGTCAAAGAAAGGTTTGTCTGTGAATGAATAGGAAAGAGTCTATTTCTATAGGCAAATGTAGCATAGGCAAATGTGCATTCTTTTGGGCAATAAAACCTCTTATCAGATGGTGGTCCTGGCAACTGAGCCCTTTTGGGGTGTTAGTTGCTTTGGGGGGTTGTCTCCAGAGCTCCAGCATATAGCTGGCTTGTTGGGTTTAAATACTATTTGTTAAATGTAACAAATAACTGTGTGTCTGATTGGTCCAGATGCTACATATCTTCCCCCCTTTCGAATGTTGTTGGGAATGGCTGGGAAAGAGCGGTGGCTCTCTGGCTGTTGGTGCCACTAGGAGTGGTTGGGGTGCTGTCAGGTGGTGTGCTGTGATGGTGTAGGCAGTAGCAGGGTGCAGGTCCTTGAGCTTGTGCAGCAGGTGTCATGGCAGTGTCACCTGTTGTCTTGAGGTGATTTGGCCTGGGTCAAATGGTTGCTTTAGGTGTTGTTTGGAACAACTGGTTGAACTCTCACTTGTGAGAGAGCAGGTGATTCCAAGGGTCGCAGGGAATTGTAATGGAGATGGTAGTGTGAAGAGAGTTTCAGACTGACCTAGTGATGATGGCAGGAGGGCAGCAGGTGGTTGTTGCTTGAACGTCACTAAAAGTCTGATGTTGGCAGTGTTGCTTTGCTCTGGCGGCAGCAGTGACTTAAGCTTGCCTGAGTTGTGTTGGTTTTTCGCTGTTGGGCATGTGGGCCCGTTGCTCTATCCAACGTTGTCTCGCTGCTCCCGGGGTGTCGACTGGTTTCGCAGGATGCTCCTCCCCTGGAGGAGTCTGATGCTATGTTATGTTTGACACAGAGTCAAAAGTTTGACCTTTCCAGTACTTCTCAGTGGAGTTTTGTTGGAGGAGCTCTTTTGCTAGTGTCAGCAGCTCCTGTAACTCAGGAGTGGGTGTGTCCAGCTATCGTTGTGCAGCCTCCATCTAGCTCCTGTGTGAAGGGTGTGGAGGAGAATGTGACTGCTGTTGGACATACCGTGGTGTTCGCAGGCTGAGGATGCCCTTTTCCATGGCTCCTTCCAGTGGTTGGTCTGGAACCTGGGTCTGTTGCCATGGCGACGGCTATGTCCTCTGTTGGCTAGTGTCTTTCTGTAGAAGGGCCTGGCATTGTGACAATGCTGGGTGCCTTCTGGTGCCTGCTTTGAATTCTGGGTTGTGCAGTCCAGAATCAGTGGGTTCTTACAAACACTTTGGTGGAGGCCTTGTGCTTGTTAAAGGCCTTCTGTGTCAGGTCATGCAGTTGTTGAATAGGCATTGAGTGAGGGCATGCCTAAATGGTGACTCACCATAGGATGCAGGTTTTGGAGGAAGAGGCTCTTGAAGCTGGTGTTCTCCTCCAACCCGGGTTCATTGTGAGCTCCGAAGTAAGCTCGTTGAAGTCTGGTAGTAAACATGTGGAGTTTCATACCGGCCCTGTTTGGTGGCCAGGGCAGCGATCAGTCCGTGTTCAGACTCTGGGTCTGAGAATTCCTTAATGATGGCTTGTCTTAGCTGCTGGTAGTCCGATTGGATGTGTCTTGGCTGTCGAGCCAGGAAGCGTCGCACCTCTGGGCTAGAGGTGATCCAGAGCAGATAAAGTCTTGGTAGTTCACACATTTCCAAGACTGAAGGAAAAAGTCAATGTCTCTCACGTAGGCGTGGACATCAGGGTCTCCTGCAAGTTCTGGTGTAAATGCAGGGATGTTTCTGGCCATTCGATTGAGTTCTTGAAGCGTCACTTCATGTGTTACTTCAGGGTTCGTCTGAATTAATTCTGTTCCTTCTGCGGCTGCGGAGGTTTTCTGAAAACTGACTTGTGAAGTGTCAGGCAGAAGGCTTTGGCTCCCCCCTTTGTATCTGTGTACAGGGGCACGGGGGTTTGCACTGCTGGCTGTGTGACGTGCAGCAGGGTATCTTTTACTCAAGTCCATGCACAGTCTGTAAGACTGTTTCAATTCTCTCTGAACCATGTCAAGCGCCTCTTTAATGTTGCCGAATTGCTGAGTCAGGGTTTGGACTTCAGCTCTGGCTGCATGCAGATGGCCTTCTAGGGCCTTAGCTCTAGTGTCTCTCTCATTAAGATCCATGTATGCTGTTTCTAACAGTGAATTTGTTTGAAACTCTCTTTCCAAGTCTTGTCTTGTGGTCTTTTCAAGCTGCTCTCAGTGTCTGGCAGCTGTTAGAGCCTCCTGAAGACTGGTGATTTCCTTCTGTTGCGCCGTTCTGTCAGGTTCCTTGCGTCTGTCCTGTTCCTTCTCCTGCTGAGCAGGTGTCGGTTCACTTTGGAACTCTGTGACTTGCAGTTCATTTACCTCCTGTCTGAGGCCCTTGAGGCTGTGGGCCAAGGAGAAAATTATGCAGGTCAGCTCCTGGTTGTCCAGGCTGGGTGTGAGGTGTCCCCTGGTGTCGCAGTCTCGCTGTTCCTTTCTCTGCCATTGCAGGTTGTTGGCTGCTTTAGGCTGAAGGATGTCCATCACAGTGCTCTGCAGGGTCTCCAGGTGTTCCTGGTGGGTGGCAGGGCTGGATGTCTGAGGCATGCTGGTCCCCTTGTGGGAACACGAGAGAGAAATGCAGACAGCAAATGCAAGTACGTACAGAGGTGTTAGCTATCTGTATAGGAAACGGCTCTGTAAGCCGTGTAAGGTGTGAATAGCTGGTTAGGGCAGCTTGATGTAAGCAGGGGGTCAGCTAATGACCAGGCTTTACCTGTAGTCAAATTATTACTCAAAACACTGATGGTTCACAGGTTTGGTCACTATGAAGGTACCAAATAAACAAAACTGAAATAAAATCAGAAAGAGACAGAGGGAGAAGGAAGGGCTTTCCTTATTTAGTTTAAGATAGTAGATATGACTACGCAGTTGTCCCTTGTTTAAAGGCATGCTGCAGTAGGGTCATAAATCTAGGGAGACCGTTAGCTAAGCTAGCAGGGACGCATCAAACATCTCAAGATAAATAAGCAGAAACACTAGGAAGTGTTTCTAGTCTTCTCAGGGCCTATGGCTTGGTGAACGGTACTTGTACCTCATGTAGCAGGCCTGACTGCTAAGGAGTAAGGAGAGACAGGAATTAGTCTACTAATGACCTGTACGGTTCATTAAGGGGACATCAGTTGCTAGAACTGCTATAATATATATAAAAAGCATCAGTATCAGCTCTTCTCTGTCAGCATGGTGGGAGTTTCTAAAAATGACTGAGTCTTCACTAATCCCATGCAAACGTACTCCCATCTGGAATAACCCTGACATATTAATAAACAATAATATGATAAACTTCACAGATTGGAGTTGTAAAGGTATTAAATACCTGGAACATATATTCGAAGGGACGGACTTTATTTCCTTTGACATATTAGTTAAACAATATGGGATTAACAAGAACAGATTTTTAGAATATCAACAAATTAAATCTATAGTAAAAAGAAAATTTAAGTGTAATCATATCAAATTACAAATACCACCAAGTGTGGCAGAATTTCTTAATCTCAAAACCCCTAAATTACTCTCTAAAATATACAGGACACTTTCCAAAATAGATGAATCAATATCGCTCCCTATTACAAAATGGGAGGCAGATCTATCAGTCAGCTGGGACCATAATTTCTGGTCTCAGATATGTTTAAAAACCTTTGAACTGATTAGAAATCCCAGTTTACAATTAATACAATACAAAATCCTGCATAGAGTGCACTACACAGGTCATCGGATGTTCAGGATGGGTTTTACAGCTTCTAACAACTGCTCACACTGTCAAGGCAATACACCTGACAATTATATCCACGCTTTATGGTTCTGTCCACCTGTTCAGAGGTTCTGGTACAGGATTTGTGAAGACTTATCAAAGTGTCTTAAATGTTCCATTCCAGCCTCTCCGTCAGTCTGCTTGTTGGGCGACCTAGATGGTGTCACTACAGAAGGTAACTCAATCCACATGGCTTACACCGCTTTATGCATTGCTAAGAAGACTGTCCTCATGAACTGGAAAAATAAAAATAATCTTAATATCAACCAATATAGAGATCGTTTGTTGGACTATATTAGTCTTGAAACAGCTTCTGCTGCCACATTAGATCAATCTCTCTGGGCTCCTTTGATCAGCTCCATCACCTAGTGTGAGTGGGGGTCACGGTTCTGTCCGGCTTTGGTCTTTGTTGTTGGCGTGGGGGGGGGCCATATGGGCTGGGGGCATCTGGGAGTTCCCTAGGGGTGGGTTTCTTGGGGGGTTCGGCGCTGGGGCTGCGGTCCTGGCCTGGATGGGGTGTTGGTGGCTCTTGGGTGTTGTTTTTCTGGCGGCTGCATGCGGCGCTGCTGGGGAGGCCTGTGCCGGCGGACGTAGGTTGCCGGCCTGGCGGCCGTACTGCTCCGGAGTAGGTCCGGGGGGGCTTGGGGTTCTGGGGCCGCTCTGCCACCGGGCTGGGGTTCCGGCTGGGCCTGGGGGCTTGGGTCCTGGGTGGTGTGCCGCCGGGAGCGTGGGTTGGTGCATGCGCTTGGGCTCGGCCCTGGTGTGGGGGCCTTTGACGCGTCGGTGGATCCGGTGGCCTCTTTAGCTGGTAGGGACGTCATTACCATCTGTCAGTATCCACTCTGCGGGGGGGGACCAATATAGGCGGAGGACGGGCTTAACCTGGGTGTCTATTGCCTTCTGTAGTCTGGGAGTTGTCTGAATGATGGGGTGGGGGTAGTTTTTTCCTCTGCTGTGGGGTCTGGTGGGCCGCCCCGAGCTGCCGTGGGCCCTGGTCTGGATGGGCCTGGGCCCCCTGCCCTGGGCAGATTTGGGGCAACGCGGGTGCCTATGGGGGTCAGCGGGGGAGCTGGCTCCAAAGGGGGGGTACTTTGCCCCCTCCAATGATTTCCTCCCCATCCCTAATGCTTCCCTTCTCCCGCTCCATCACACCAACATACAGGTAGGGTTTTGGGGTGCGGGTGTGTCGCTGGGATGCAGGGGAGGTGGTACTCCTCTGTCTCCTCGTGGCCACCTGCATCCCAATCATACATCACAACTTAGACACTCTCATTACTTACTGTCACATGACACATACATATAGGGCCTTGGGGGTGGGCACACTGAATGGCATCCAGGGGGCGGTCTGTTCATTCAGCCTTCTCTCTGGTGCCGGTGCCCACTTCTCAATTTTAAGTTACACATAGACATTGAGGGCTCTTGGGGAGGGGCCGATTTGACGCAAGCTGGCGGAGGGTGGTTAGTGTCTTGCCCCTCCCCTGTTTTAAAGCACTTTAGAACAACACACACCAACACTACATTTGAGCGGGTGAGGTGAGGCATGGGGTCTTCCTTTTTTTTTTTTTTTTTTCACACCCCTGTTCTCTGTTCTCTGTCCAGGGCTGGGGGCTGTGAGGACGAGTTGGCCATCCGGTCGGGGTCTGGGCTGGTGGTCTTCTCTGCTGCTGCGGGGAACCGGGGTGGTCTTCCTGTCTCCACGCCAGAGTGAAGGGGTTCAGCTCCGGGAGCTGGCGCTGATTGCCCCTCTGGGGGTAGTGGTGCCTGGATCCAGGAGTATAGAGTACAAATGGGGAGTGTGATTGTGGGTACCGTGTCCATTTTTGTGTGTCTACATGTGGGGCGAGTGCGTGAATATTTGTTGTGTGCATGAGGGTGGGAACGTATGCTTGAGTATATGTGTGCCTGTTTGTCTATGTCCATGTGGCAGGTTAGGCCTTAAACTCCATCTCACTCATCATCTCAGGCCCCCCCACCCCACCACCACGCCCTGCCGGTGGAGGACTCGCTCCGGGGCGGGATGCTCGGGTGAGCGCTGGCCCACTCTCGGCGGTCGCTTGGCGGGGCCTGGCCCTCCTGGCTTTGCTGGGCCCTGGCTAGGGGGTGGGGGGCCTTGGATCGCCGGGCCCAGGGGCCGGTCTGCTCTGGTGTGGCCGGCTGCCGGCGGAGCCTGCGGGCTTGCCGCCGCGGCCCCCTGGGACGTCTGCATGGTGGCTGCCGGATGATCCCCCTCCGGGCTCTCCTCTGCCCTTTTCTGGGTGGGGGCCGCGGTTTTCTCTGCGGTGGTTCTCCTGGGACTCTCGTGCCAGGGGGGGCCTCCGGATGTTCGGGGCCCGGGTCTCCCCCATGTCTGCTTCATACCTTGCGGGGCGGGGCTGCGGTTCCCCACACACACTATTAAACATTTACATAGAAGAACCTTATGAACACAAACGCGCTCACACACACAGGTGTGCACACAGGTGTACACACAAGCATTCACATTGGTGTAAAAACAGGTGCTCACAGACACACACTGTCTTGATCTGCTGTCGCTTCAAAACACATTTTGTAATATTAGTTATGTGTGCTGCACAATAACATTTAACATTTAGTATACACTGTGATTCATATAGATGTTGGTTGTTGCTGCAGTTTCTCTGCTGTTGTGTCTTCTGTTGTTTTCTCTTTTTGTCAGCAGGTATGGAAGCAGATTATCTTTTTTTTTTTTTTTTTTTTTTTTTTTTTTTTTCTCTCTCTCTCCTCCTCCTTCTCTTTTTCTTTCCTTCTCTCTCTCTCTCCCCCTCTCTTTCTGTTGACTTTCTCCCCAATTTTTATTTTTTTTTTTTTTTTTTTTCTCCTGTTTTCTCTGTCCCCCGGTCTTGTCTGTCATAGTATGGTTAAATGAAAAGGTATATAAAATTAAATTAATTAATTAATTACATAAAAAAAAAAAAGGCTGTGAATGATGATAACATAGCTACACATACACACTGTCATGTGTTATCTGTGTTACTGACAGGCCGGAAAAGAACTGCTATAATCCTATACCGAGAGGGAAGATAGTGATGGTCAGATAAACTAAAATAAGGAAAGAAAAATGAAAATATCCTAATAGCTTTAGGAAACAAAAGGAAAAGTAAATAACTTGATTTAATTAAATTGGTGACTTAATTAAAATCAGTTTAGCTGAACTGGTACATTCAGGCTAAACAAAGGTTAAAAAAATGAAATAAAATCAAAGAGAGGTAGAACAAAGTCAAAATAAAATGAACACATGAACACACCCAAGTATGTGAGGAGGGCCAACCTAACTGAGTCTAAACAGGTGATAGCACAAACAGGAGGTGAAACCAAGAGAAAGGGGGAGAGAGAGAGAGGAGTGGCTTGAACATTACACTTTACACTCACACATGTCTAAACGTTAGTTGGATGCTAACAGCTAACAGTTGAGGTAAAGGGCTTAACTTATATGCCTGTACGGCTGCTAAAGAGTTAGCTTTGGCTACACTCAGTTCTACTCAGTTTACACAAGGGTCTGTGATGTGTATGCTGTTATCAGATAAAACCGGAAGAGGCTGCTCTCAACTTCCAGGGTCAGACATTGCTAAGAGACCGATGCATGTTCACAACGACGAACAAGCTGAGCAGAACTTGCGCTGCTGTGAAACAGGCATGGGAAACTTACACGCAGTCAGTTATGACTTTTCGCATACAACTTCATTCACAAATCAAAACAGTACATTCACTTCACAGACAATGGCAAATTCTTAGTTAGCTACGCTAGAATTACACCATTAATTCGCTATTCATTTGCATAATCTTCATGATTACAATGATATGCAATAGTTACAAGAAGGCCTTAATTCAGAGAAATGAGGAACATCGCTCAAATCACCATTAGAATAACTATACTGTAGCAAGATTTCTTCGTCGCTCAGTTTTAATATTAATGCAAGTGGGATTTCTTCGCCATGCAGATTATTTAATGCCGCTAATCTGAAATTTCCTTGTCAGACAAGACTCATGCATTTAAAGCTAAAAGTGGGGATTTCTTTACCCAAATTTAGATTAATTTATTCATTTATGTGGGATGCTAATCTGAGATTTCTTCGTCAGAGAAGACTTGCACATTTAAAGCTAAAAGTGGGGATTTCTTCGCCCAAATTTAGATGAATTTATTCTGGTACCATTTATACGGGCTGCTAATCTGAGATTTCTTCGTCAGAGAAGGCTTACGCTCTACTAACAACAGAAATTAGGATTTCTTCGCTAATATCAGGTTAGTTTCTTATCGTACGATTTAAAGATGTGTTATAGCATTGAACAAGTTTCTACTGCTCGTGGTAGGGCACATTCAAGCTATAGTCTATCTGACTTTATCAGAAGCTGCATGTGTAAGACGTTAATAAAATTTTTGAGACAAACACACAAGTTTGATATTGAATCTGCTTGCAAATAATGTTTAAACGACTGTCGTGTTCTCCACCATTAATATGTCGCGATTTAGCTCAAAGGGAAATGTATAGAAATAATTACAATTAATTATGATTAATTACAATTATTTATATCAGCTGCCAGTAGTAACTGTAGCAGAATTAATTTTCCATCAACTAATCTGTTCGCTCCGGCGAACATTCAGTATAATTTTTATATCAACTCTAAGAAATGATAATTTCTTGGCCACAGAAAATAATTTTCTTAAAGTATCATTGCATTAGAGCATGTAGCTCGAATCGGAATCGTAAAGGGACATTAATTTGCAAGGCAGAATCAGAATCAACACTCATGTAATTTGTGCACAAGAGTTTTATTAACGAAGGACTAACACATAACTAATCTAAACAAACAAACATAAAATCACTCATACATGGGGGAAGAGCATCATCCGTGTAACCAAGCAACCAACCAAAGCATCATCCAGCCTCGCCAACTGTCCAATCACCACAGAAGGCTTCCCAAAGACGTCATCCAAAGAACCAGGCAACCAATCAGAAGTGTAACAAGTTACACTTTTTTTTACTTTTTTTGTTAAAAAAAAACGAGATAATTTACTGTGAAATCTGTTTTCTCTCCGGTACATCACAAGCGTAAGCTTTATGGTGAAAACTTCTACATCACTTTTGTCAACGTCAGTGTAGGGTAAAAGTTACTTTTAAAAGTAATGCATTATTGAGTTACTCCCTAAAAAGTAACTTATTACATTACTTAGTTACTTTTTATGGAAAGTAATGCATTACTTTACTTTTGTGCTAATTTTTAAATCTGGGCAGGGCTTGCTTGTTTGTTTTTAATATAAAAAGTTCTATTTTTGCAAATGTAAAAGCCTTTCCACACCAAAAGTCAATTCATGTCTGTACAGTAGACTGCATAAGAAAAAAAAGTCAACTCTTCAGCAATTAAAAAAAAAGGAAAACACATGTTAGATTATCTTGAATAAATTTTGCTTATTAGTATGGTTGAATTGGATCATCGAAGGTCGGCAGCAAAGACATTGGTTAATAAAATGGGATTAAATGCATAAAGGATATTTGTAATATTTAACATATTTAATTATTGCAGGTTTGCGTCATATTCTGAGTTGAATTTCACTGTTTTTATTTATTTTGAGGAATAATGTTTTTTTGTGAGTGAGATTAATTAATGCATGTTCACATTTATTCTAAAATTAACATCTTAGTCACGATTTCTTTCAACATGGGGACAGGAGAGCTTTTAATCTATAAATGGGGGGAAAGTAACTGATGTTGCTTATTTGAAAAAAGTAACTCAAATATTTTCTTACTAGTTACTTGGAAAAAGTAATAATATTACGTAAATTGCGTTACTTGTAATGCGTTACCCCCAACACTGGTCAACGTAGTCCATAGTTACAATAAAAATGTATCTTGATTTCATCTTGTGGTTATTAGGGAAAAACAGTAGGGGGTCGTTTTCCCCCACTCTACCCTAACAGAAAATCCTGCTATTTTAACATAGTGTAAAAAGAATCTATAGCTATTTATATATATATATATATATATATAGCTATCTATAGCTATAGCTTAGTGTAAATAGCATCTATCGCAAAGAAAATGTGCATCTAATTGCTATTTCCACTTAGTGTAAACAGCTTCTATTGCTATTTCCACTTAGTGTAAATAACCTCTATCATTATTTACACTCAGTGCAAATAGCCACTGCCTTAATAAATATACTAATCATTTATTATACAACAGTTAGTTTCAGTCTTCAAAATTATTATAAGGGTGCTCTTTCTGCTCTTTACATCATCACCAGTAAGTGACAGGTGACTTTATGGGTGATTCTGCATAAGGGCAGATGATTTGCACTTGAAGATCCTGTAATGTGCTTACATTTCTGATTATAAATAGTAAATTCTGTGTGAGTTGCACTTCATACATTGTTACCCTTCTGACAGTAGACAATGTACCTTTTTCCTGCAAAATTTTGCTATTGTGAAAGCACTTTAAGTTACTACTCTGAGCGACAGCATTCTTGTAATGTGCTTAATTATATGTAATTGAACCAGCTGGGTATTTATTATACATTCATTAGCATCAGAAAATATGTCTCACATGATCTCACAGAAATCTCTTTCACATGTCAAGGCTAGTAATAGCAATGTGTTCAGTGAAATCGTTGCGTATACTGACTGTAACAATATCAAACAGTCTATTTGCTTTATCTTCTCTCACTGCCAGTAGTGAGATGTCAAGCTGAGATAATAGAGGAGTGAAATGCTCTGTTCACTTGACCCCAATGTGTCATGCTGCGCACCTCAATCTTCCAATAATCTCCAGCAATATCAATGGAAGAAAAAGATCTTACACAGAACTGAAAGACACTTAGCTCCAAAAGAACGGGATCTCTTAGAAGTGAGAATGAAAAGAGGTTTCCTCAGTGTGTGTAAGGTATTGTGGGCATTCTCATTATGGGAACAGATCATAGTAGCAGCTCCATGCCCCACTAATAAGTGTGTGAGCTCAGGATATGAATTATAAATACCACATACATGGTTAGCGGTACCTATCTTTACCAACTGATTTAGACACAAACAAAATTTACAAACATTAACAAAGAATATGCTGCACATTATTCCAGAGAAAGTATGAAGTACTTTACAATCTTTCATCAAATGTAACAACTTACTATCCAATGAAGTCCCAACCTACTTTAATTCCATTGAATACCTTGTTTCACCCTGAAATATGTCAGATACTGGAAGTATAACTGGCTGAGCATTTCATACTGACTTCTAATAAGCATCATTATGCAAATGATGTGTAAAAAGTTCTGTATGAAGTACAGTTGTAGCAGTGCTAATGAGTAGACACCCAAATCCTCACATCAACTAATGCAGGTACATTTGTGGACTTCGATTTAATGTACTGCAGTATTGGTAATATTTTCTTTTACCCCTTTTTTAATAGTTTTCTTAAAGTAAGTTAGTATTTTAATAATTTAACAACACATTCTTATGTTCACAGTGTCACTGATCTTGTCAACAGAACAGCATAAGACCTTCCAACACCACCCAATCATTTCTTATCAGTGGAATTCTAATCACCTGCACCTACTCACAGTCATCAGCTTACCTTTACGAACTCCATCTGCTCATCACTCTACTCTATCTAATCTTGTTGATCTCACCTGATGACCACTTATCTGGACCTCCAGCCTATCAATGCCTGCATTTCAGCCAGTCCTTTTTCTGACTTCATCTTGTGGACAATCCTACAAAAGAAAAGACTTTGATATTACTGCCAGGAGCTAAGTCTCTATTCAGAGATCTTACATGCTTACCAGATCTCCTGCATTGCACATTACCTGTTCTATCTCAGTGTGTTTAATAAACGCCATTTGTGCACTTACCTGAGTCTCTCCTCATTTGTCTGTGACAGACAACTAGGCCGACAAACAAGGATTCAAACGATGCTTTCCGCTCTCCTTCGGACCCCTTTGCTGACCTAGTTCAGGCTATTCATCATTCGCTGTTGTTGAAAGCTGAAGCTTCTTTGTCGACCCCACATGCCAGTCCCATGGCCTGACCACCCTTCTCTGGTGAGCCGGATGGATGCAGTGTTACAATGCACACTACAATGCACTTTTTTGTTACAATGCACACTGTTTTTTGACATGCAGCCCTCTCCGTTGTCCCTTACAGTGCTAGTCTGGGCAAAATCCTTCTGGGATGCAAACGGGCCAGCTACACACTCATTCACAAAATTCTGCTACCACTTCCGGGAAGTGTTCGGGCAAGCAGCACACTCTCTCTCTGTCAATGATCAGCTGCTCGGGCTCCATCAAGGACAGTCATCTATAACAGAGTATGCCCTAAAATTTAGAACTCTCACTGCAGAAAGTGGCTGGAATGAAACTGCGCTAATGTCAGCCTATTGACACAGACTCCATACATCAATTCTACAGCAGATGGCAATCTATGAGGATGTAATCCATTTGGAAAATTTCATACAGCAGTCCGTTCACAACTCCCTACGTTTCACTGAATGTGACATGGATTCAGCCGCTGTTGCTTCTGCGCCAGTCACACCATCACTCAGCCTTCCAGCACCCAGGCCAATTCAGATCAATACTGTGCACCTCTGTACCACAGAACAGCAATGACGCATTGATAACAGACTTTGCCTCTATTCTGGAAATAAAAATCATATGTTCCCCAAGTGTCCAATCTGCCCTCCAGCTCAACAGTGAAAATTCTATAAAGAATTCTAAGAAGAATTCAGTAAATTCTATTCCTTGTTCCTATTGCATTACTGACCCACAGTGTTGGGGAGTAACTAGTTACATGTAACGGAATTACGTAATTTAATTACAAAATAAATGTAATTGTAATTAGTTACAGTTACTGATAAAAAATGTGTAATTAAATTACAGTTACTTTTGAAAAATGTCAGTGATTACAAAGGGGATTACATCTGATTTTTTCACCCACCCACCCCCACTTACAGATTGAATTGACTTCTTTTAAATTGCATTGATTGCTCTAAAATGAGACACCAACGTTTCAGGAGTTTAGGACACAGAATAGGACACATGCTTATTCGATAACTGTTTTATTTCCTATTTGGGTTTATGCATAAACTTTATTTTTTAAGATTGTTTTTTCCAAGGCATTGTTAGATGTTAGTGTTTTCTGTCATGCAAACATTTGATTTAAAACCCTGTATCATAGCTATTAAACTATTTCTTGTTATGATGTTATTTATGTTATGATCTAGTTATGACATATAGCGCAACTGCACTCTGATGTTGACCTGAGTTCGATTCCCCTCTCGAGGTCCTTTGCTGCTCCCCTCTCTCCTCCCAGCTATTTCCTGTCATCTCTCTACTGTCCTATCACAATAAAAGGCATAAAAAGCCCAAAAAATATAAGTAAAAAAAGTCTGAATTTGTGGTGGCTGTGCTTTAAATTATTACACAGCTCAGACTCATTCGGGGCAACTCAAGTCAGTGCTATATGCTTGATCATTTTTCTTGGCGGAAGCTTTACATTTGGTTAGCTAATAAAATATTAAAGCTTAATTCAATATTATGTGTACAATTTCCTAATTCTGTCATCCTGGTATTGTGGGCTCTATTGTTTCATACAAAGCAGCTGCTACCATTTTTTATTTATTTATTTATTTATTTTTTGTACACTGTAATAGATTATAACTAACAAACTAGTACTACTACTTAATTATTTATGTGGTGAAATGTTGTGTAAGAAAACTAGTATGACTGCACTATATCCCTAAAAAGTCTGGTTTGAACTTGCTGTTTGCTAGCAACTGATTTCTTCATGGAAGCTTTGTGTTCAAATATTTCAACTCAGATCAGTGTTTCGTGTCTAATAATTTTGACATGAAACATCTAAATAATCTATCAATCAGCTGTGTAATAAGTGAGATAATGTACATTCAGCCAGTTGTTATCGCAAAATAAAGATGTATATTATCCCTTACTTATTATAATCTTAATTCAAGTGATAAAGGATTTTGAAAGTCTGACAGTAATCAGTGTTGAATGCTACTGTAAGGTTAACTCTGCCTGGTTTAAATGTTTCAAAATGATTAACAGTTGAAAATATTAGAAAATTAGAAAAGTAATCAAAAAGTAATTAAAAGTAATGTTACATTACTTTAATAGAGTAATTGAAAAGTTACACTACTTATTACATTTTAAATCAAGTAACTTGTAATCTGTAACCTTGTAACAGGACTCCAGGGAAGCGTGTAAGATCCAGATGCGAGCTTTATTGAACACAGTGTAGTCAAGACAGGCAGGGTCGATCTCCAAACAAACAGTCATACGAAGGCAAGACAAAAGCGTAATCCAATAAAACAGGCAATGAGTCCAAATACCGGTGAGCAGTCCAAAGTAACAAATGAACAAGGCTATGAAACCAGACAAAAACTATGGCAGTGAAACAAGACAAAACTATGGCAAAAAACAAGGAAAAACTATGACCAAGAAACAAAACCGTGGCAAAGACAAAAACAAGGCAATGAAACAGGATAAACGCTTGGTAGAGTCCGCACAGGCAAAACAATACTTTGCAGGGTCTGTTTGGTATAGGCCTCCTTAAATGGCCACCAAACAGGAAGTAACCCAAGAAGCAGCAGAGGGAGCGGTAACAGAGAGTCAATGGGTGAGGGCTCCCTCTGCTGGCGTGGCGTTACAAACCTATTACATTTCCAAAGTAACCTTCCCAACACTGCTGACCCACACGAATGTAACAGTATCAAATCTCATTCAAGATTCCACCAGAGTACCAGGCATTCCAGGACATCTTCAGTAAACAGTTGGCCACCCAACTTCCTCCTCATCGTCCATGGTACTGTGCTATTGACTTACTTGGGCCACACTTCCTGAAGGAAAAGTATATCCCCAGCTATCCCAGAGCAAAAGGCCATGGAGGAGTATATTAAGCAGGCCCTGGACCAACAGTTCATTCGACCATTTACCCAACCATTTACCCAATGAATCCCAACAAGGTACAAACTGTATTGGATTGGCCTCAGCCCTCCACCATCAAGGAATTGCAATGTTTCCTGGGCTTCACCAACTTCTACTGCGCTTTATAGCTAATTTCAGTCACATTTGTTTGTCACCCTCCTCTCTGCTCCATAAGGCAGAACTATGATATCAGTAATCAGGAGCTGTTGGCCATTAAATAGGCCTTGGAAGAATGGAGACACGGGAGGTCAACATCCTTTCACTGTTATCACCGACCATAAGAACTTGCAGTACCTCAGAGAAGTCTGAATCCCGGACAAGTATGATGGGAGCTCTTCTTTTCCCGGTGCTGGGAGGTCATGAGGGACAGGGGGGTTGGAACAGCAGCTACGCTAATTATGTCCCTATTTGTTCCTCAGTTTCTGCCAAAGGATTGACATCCTGTGGTAACTAGGAATTACACAAGTTTCAGTCTGGATCCAGAACGCCTAAAAAGAGGTGATGCCAACCCCTCAGAGGACCTCAGATGATGCCAACCCTGAAACAACATACAGTACTACTGAATTTTGCATTCATTGTCTGTTTGATTCATTAACTGATTTTCCATCTCAGCCATATGTACATCAGCTTGACATAGTCACCACTACTAAGCTACTACTAAATATATTGTAGAAACTTTAGTTTTCTGTAAAGCTGCTTTGCAGTGATTTGTATCGTAAAAAGGGCTATTCAAATAAACTTGAATTGAATTGAACTAAATTGAATTTAATATATGTATAAATCCATTGATTTAAAATCCATTTAACTCTGGATGTAGATGATTGTAGTAACTCTACATTACTGACAATATAGACATTAGTTATGTGGTGACTGCATCCATTTCAGATGTATAATAACTGTTTTTCCTAAAGACTTAAGTTATAGTAGCTGAAAAGTATTTAAAGCAAAATAGTTTTATTGTTATAGATCAAGGGTGCATCCTGTTCCTGTTCCTACAGATTTCAGTTCCAACCTGATTAAACAAACCTGTCTGTAATTATCAAGTGCTCCTTCAGATCCTAATTTGTTGGATCAGGTGTATTTGATCAGGACCAGGATTGGGCACCCTTGTTGTAGATTAATAGTGAGGGCTAAGTGCAGGGCCAGCACCAAGGGGCCAACGTCTGGCAGCCCACTGGGGACCCTTAGGCTAGCCCTAAGTGGGCCCATAAAGGACCAGGGCAGGCTTGTTTGCAGGGGCAGTTTCCGGTTTACTTTTTGTCACGGAACAAGAGATTCAAACTCTATATATCGAGTTATTTGTACTAGTTTAAGCTAATTTGTGGTGTTGATAGGCAGCCAGTGGCTAAGCTTGTTAGTGACGTTCATTTTAAACATAGACTGTTCGTTGTTGTTTTTTTTTTTTGGTTTGTAATAATTGTATTATCAGTTGTATTAACCTTCTCCCCCTCTCAGTTTCTAATAAAGATCAGGGCACAGGTGAAGTCATTGTCAGATCATTGTGCTACAAGTCCATGAGGAAAGCTGACAAACCTCACAGTTCAAGTGGATGGTGAAGCTAGTATTGATAAGCCAACAATTCTAAGCTTGTTGCTTTAATAAGCCAGTGTTTATATTGTTCCCGGGTATTTTGCTAAGATAATTAATGTTTAATATAACTCTTAAAGGGCACCTATTATGCAAAATACACTTTTAGAATGATAAAAATACATTGAGCCTTTTTTAATCTTTATAAAAAACAAGCACTTTGGAGCCAGTCCGCAAAATGGCGTCATATTTTGGTAGCCCCGCCCACCGCTATTGACTGACAGTAGCTTATTACCATATCCGCAGCCATCTTAAACACAATCTCAGAGGCCCTGCGCTGGCAGCCCGCTTTGTCACTACCCATCACTTACTTCATTAATACCTCATTGTCAACTGGAACTGTACCCCCTACGCTTAAGATGCTTCTGCAGTTACCCCAGTTCTTAAAAAGCATGGTCTTGATCCTTCTTCCCTAAGTAGCTATAAGCCTATTTCCAACTTATGTTTTCTTTCTAAGATATTAGAAGAAGTTGTTGTCTCCCAGTTACAGGCCTACTTAACAGCACACAACCTTTATGAGCCTTTCCAGTCTGGCTTTCGTCCATTACACAGTACTGAAACTACCCTGGTTAAGGTCCTTAACGATCTTTTCCTAGCATCTAATTTTGGTGCTCTCTGCATTCTCCAGCTCGGCTTTTGACACCGTTTGTCATGAGATACTCCTCTCACAGCTTTCAGCTATTGGAATTACTGGTACTTCCCCTTGGATGGTTTTCCTCCTATTTGACTGGGAAGGCAACAATTTGTATATATCACAAACACAAATCATCTACCAAATCCATCAGTTCTGGTGTACTTCAAGGTTCTGTTCTGGGCCCTCTCCTTTTTACTATGTATATGCTACCAATTGGACAAAGAATCAAACGCTATTGGTTTAACTTCCACTTTTACTTTTATTCAGATTTATTTTAGCACACCTTCCACCTCAGTGTTTCCTCTGTCTGCTTTAACAAATTGCATCAAAGATCTTAAACTTTGGCTGAAGGCAAATAACCTTAAATTTAATTCTGATAAATCTGAGGTTATTCTGATTGGCTCTAAAGCTGTTGTATCAAAGCTTTCTGGACAACTGGTGGATCTGGATGGTGATCTGATCATGCCCTCCACAACAGTTCAAAATCTTGGCGTACTCATTGACTCCACTTTCTCATTTAACGATCATGTTAGTAATGTAGTTAAGGCAGCTTTTTCCACCT
This sequence comes from Labeo rohita, assembly GCF_022985175.1. Classification (NCBI taxonomy): domain Eukaryota; kingdom Metazoa; phylum Chordata; class Actinopteri; order Cypriniformes; family Cyprinidae; genus Labeo; species Labeo rohita. Next base: position 11,142,296 of record NC_066883.1, read on the forward strand.
ACGCAATATCGCTCGTATTCGATCCTCTCTCAGTAAGCAGGATGCTGAAACTGTTATTCATGCCTTTGTCACATCTCAACTAGGTTACTATAATTCACTTCTTTATGGCCTGTCAGCTAAAAATATCAAAAGACTACAATATGTTCAAAATTCTGCTGCTCGTTTGATTACCCACAAAAGTAAGAATGATCACATTACCTCAATCCTCTATCACCTTCACTGACTTCCAGTTTCTTTGCGCATTAACTTCAAGATATTAATTCTCACCTATAAAGCTCTCCATAACCTTTGTCCCACATATTTATCTGACCTACTTCTCCCCCATGTTCTGGCATAGTCCTTACGATCTTCTAGTGAAGGATTGTTAGTCACCCCTAAGTTTCGTCTGGTGACTCTGGGAGCTAGGGCTTTTAGTGTTGTGGCTCCCAGATTGTGGAACGCTCTTCCCCTAAACATCTGTCAAGCAAACCTCTTAAAAACACTTTTTTTCTCTGAGTATTACTCTTCAGGTCTCAGTCTGTAAATTGTACCCTGTCATGGACGTTTAAGCATTATTATCTCTGTACCACTTGATGCAACTTTGTAAGTAGTCTGTACAGTATGTTATCTTCAGCTCTTGGTTTGTGTTCTGTCCTCTAGTTTTGATGTTACTTGTTTCTGTTTCCTAAACTTGACTTGTTCAGCGACCTTGGGTGTGGAAAGGGGCTGTATAAATAAACAATATTATTAGGGCCCGAGCACCGGTGGTGTGAGGACCCTATTGGAATTGCTCAGTTTCTTCTTCTTCTTCTTCTCCAAAATGAATCGCATTTTTGAGGGCCTAAACATGCTCGAAAAGTCATGAAACTTTGCACACGCATCAGAACTGGCGAAAATTTACGTCTGATATGGGTTTCAGAAGTGGGTGTGGCAAAATGTCTCAATAGCGCCACCTATAAAATTTCAACAGAGTGCACCTCGAGCTATGTTTCACCTACATGTATGAAAATCGGCACACACATGCAACACACCAATACCTACAAAAAAGTGTCCAGGTACGAAATCCAAATCCCAACAGGAAGTAAGTTATTTTGATTTTTCCCGGCAAATTTTGTCATTTTTGCCATTTCCAGGCATCGTACTTTAACGAACTCCTCCTACAGATTTATTCAGATCAACACCAAATTTGGTCAGTCTAAAATAAAGCCCTTTGTGACGTTAAATTGCGAAGATCTTGAGTTTTCACTGGAGGGCGTGTCCGTGGCGGCCTGACAAATTTTGATGTTTCGCTATGAAAAACGAAGTTGTTATAACTCAGCCATACAATGTCTGATCTGCCCCAAACTTCTCATGTTTTATAAGAGTCCAGTCCTGAACACATATCCATGACCATATTTAGTTTTAGGCATAGCGCCACCTACTGGCAACAGGAAGTGACATGTTTTACTCTGTAACAAACTCCTCCTAGAGATTTATTCAGATCAACACCAAATTTGGTCAGCGTAATCTAAAGACCTTTGCGATGTTAAATTGTGAAGATCTTGAGTTTTCGTTGAAGGGCGTGTCCGTGGCGGCCTGGCAAATTTTGATGTTTCGCCATGGGAATAGAAATTGTTGTAACAATCCGAATGAAAATGCTCCATATAAACACCTCAAATTGGAATAAAAATGCTCAAATGAATGAAATTGTAATTGGTTTGAGAGGGGTAGGTTAAACCGTTCTATAAATCGAACAAAATTAAAATTCTGCCATGTAAACATGTTAAACAGCAGGACATGCGTCGCGCAAAAGTGGCCATGCCCCTCTGTCCATCCTCTCCCCTCCTTGCTATATGTGATAGATTTTGAAAGCGAAAGTGAAACCGGTAAAACAGTGCACATAAGAAAGCAAATGCATGCTTTCGCGATCGTCAGCAACTGCACGCGATCACAGCTTGCAGGCTTTGATTCATTGTTCAGCAACTCTTGGTAAGAAATTATGTATTTGTTCTATTTAAGTACAGTAAAAATACAGGTCCTCTCACGCTCATGTTGCTTCTCCTCTCTGTTTTTTTCCATATGCAAAACACTTTTTAGACCCGCCCCAAAAACGACACTTCAACACGTAATAAACGATCTGTATTGTATTTGGATCTGAAACTTCACACGCACATTCAGTTGTAAAAAGAGGCATAATAGGTGCCCTTTAAATTAGTATGTAATTAAGAGTTGCTAAAATTGTCTGTGGTGATACTGCTGGAGACAATTATTGTTGCATTTCAAACAAAAAAATCTTGGGGTTAAAGTTGGCAATATTAGAGATTTTATTTTATCATCATTATTGTTTATATAATATCCATTATTGAATATTTTATTGTGCATTCCCTTATGTTTACATCTAGATTACCTTCACCTTCATCTAATATTCATTTAAAGTTACGCTAAACACTAATAATTTAGTATCATGTTAAATATACTTTTGTTACATTAAAAGTGAAAAGATCTTGTTCTTATCAATATCAGTTTTAGCATTATACATCTTCTGACTAAACTACTTTTTAGAAAACCTAAGAATATATATTATAATGTTGTGATGCTAAACTCACTTGCAGATCATATTAATAAATGTAATAACATTAATAATATTAATAAACGACAGGCCACTTGAGTGTACTTAAAGAGGAGCAGAATTTCAAGACTATGTTTCTCAACAAACAAGTAAAGTTTTAAACAGTGCACTTTATAGTAATATCAAATTAAAGTTTTGGGAGTAACTGTGAAATTACATATAAAAATGTATTTAAGTGGTTCAACAAAAGTGTGCATTTTCATTTAATTTTGATTAACCTGCAATTAAGTGTCCAAAAGCATTACATTTAGTTTCACTTAAGTATTAAGTACATTATTTTAAACTGTTTCCATACTTTTAAGTGACTTCACCTGTGCCCTGATCTTTATTATAAACTAAGAGGGGGAGTAAGTTAATACAACTGATAATACAATTATCACAAACAAACAAACTAAAAAACAACGAAAAGTCATGTTTTTCCTGTTACTGTTCTGTTCTGCCATGTACTATTGCAAAAAAAAAAAAAACACATTACCTTTAATGCCCTTGTAGGATATTTGATCATTTTAAATGTTTCATAATTCATAATTCGTAACATTTCATAATTCATAAAAAAGATATATCTAACACTAACAGCCTGATTAACATTAAGGCCAAAATGTTGATAAACAGATAATTTTAATCACAAACACAAGATGAATCAAAGAAGCAATGATTCCTCTTTGTCTTTTACCACAACATATCAATGAGATAAAAACATATTTTACCAGAACATATATTGTACTCTATATTTCTAGCATACATGAATGTAAAAATGAGCAAGCTTTGAAACAAAAAGGCAATATATAGATATTAACCATGAATAATACTGCAGTTCACAATGGATATGTAAACACTCCACCATAATGATGAATATATCTTTTAATAACACTTTACAAGAAGTCTGTATATATAATGTGTAATATTATTTTTTAACACACAGTGTAATTGTATATATTTCACTGGTCAAATATTTTTAGATAACAATTACTAAACTATATTTCACCACTGTGTGTAACAACATACCAATACAACTCGTTTACTATAAAACTTTTTTTTAAAGTATTTAATTTTTTTTATTTAATTTATATCTTAAAAGGAGAAGCCCATTTCCAAAACAAAGATGTACATATAATGTACTCACCCACTTGTCATCCAAGATCATGTCTTTCTTTCTTCAGGTGTAAAGAAATTATATTTTTTTGAGGAAAACATTTCAGCATTTTTCTCCATATAATGGACAGGTATGGTGCCCTGATTTTGAACTTCCAAAATGCAGTTTAAATGCGGCTTCAAACGATCCTAAATGCGGTTGTAAATGTTCCCGAGGAAGAAGGGTCTTATCTAGTGTAATGATGGGTTATTTTTATAAAAATAATACAACTTATATAATTATTAATGTCAAACGCTCGTCTTGTCTTACTTTGCCTGGATTGTTTTTTTCCGGTTCATGACAGGGGGTAGAGTATGTCGAAAAACTCCCATCTCATGTTCTCCCTCAACTTCAAAATTGTCCTGTATCACTGTTTTACCTTTTTTGTTAAGGGTGTTTGATCTTTTTTGCATGTTCACTTTGCAAAGACTGTGTCAGTACTTCTGCAGCGATGTAGGATGATTTTGAAATGATTTTTGAAGTTGAGGGAGAAAATACGATTGGAGTTTTTCAACATACCCTAACTGTCTTGAGGCAGAATACACAGAGTTCAGGGAGAGTAAGGCAAGACGAGCATTTAACATTAAAAAGTATTTAAATTGTATTATTAAGACCCTTCTTTTTAGGCTGGGATTGTTTACAACAGCATTTGGGATCGTTTGAAGCCGCATTTAAACTGCATTTTGGAAGTTCAAAATCGGGGGACCATACCAGTCCATGAAATGTTTTCCTCAAAAAACAATTTCTTTACGACTGAAGAAAGAAATACATTAACTTCTTGGATGACAAGGGCGTAAGTAAATTATATGTGAATCTTTGTTTTGGAAGTGGACTTCTCCTTTAAGTGTAACTAAATATTATATTAATCAATTAAACATTTTAAATGCCAGCTTTATTTTTAATGTGTTATAGTATTTATAAGGTGTTTTATAGGTAATAATAATACTAATACTTTATATATGCAGACTTCAATTAAAGCATCTGTTTTATATCTAAACCAAAGCTAACTTTTACAATAGCAATTTTTACAGAGAAAGAAAGAAAGAAAGAAAGAAAAGAAAAAAAAGAAAAGAAAAGAAAAGAAAAGAAAAGAAAAGAAAAGAAAAGAAAAAAACAAGCACACTTGTAAAATTCACAACAGTGGTCATAAAAAAAAAAATAATAATAATTGGTCCATTTGAGTTAAACACTCTATTTTTTTATTATTTTTTTTGAAGTAAAGCAGAGGAAGTACTCCAAAAAGTCATGTCTCTTTGAAAAGTGCATGCTCATTTTAATCACACAAACGTCCATATGAGCATTGCAAGTCTTTAATGAGTTGGAGTTGAGTTAATGGAGGAAAGCCATCATGCCGTGGGCTTCAGTGAGTCTAAGGCATCCGTCCTGCTGTGGTTCAGCCTGTAGTTGAGGTTGGTTCTTCTAGTACGGGTATTGCTTTTGTTTCTTCCCTGCGAAACAGGCGAGCCAAGTGCACAGCAACATGGCTGAGGTGGCTCCAGCCCCAGTGCAGTAGTATGCCCAGCCAATCTGACAAGAGCCTAAAGAAGAGTCAGACAGAAAGAGAATGAACAGACAGAATGAACTTCTGAAAGCAACTTCTGAAATCTTCAAATGTCAAAGAATGAAAGGATCATATGTGTGATGGATGAAGTTTATGAAGAAATTGTATGATGACAGATAATTTGATACAGAGCTTATGAAAGATACAGAAACAAGCTGTGAAATTTGGCACACCAATAAGGAACATTCCGAACAGTGGTGTTTAGTCTATATAAAATATGAATGTTTTGAATACCCAAGTAATCCCAAGAATGAGTTCGGAGTGGTTAATTTCTAATTATACTATCATTATACTATAAATTCCCATGTCATTTGAGGTGGAACACATAGCTTACTTAATAAAATGTAAGGAATGCATTTGTAACTGTCCATAAAATATTTATTAGCCAAACAACAATCATTTTCTGCAAATCTGTGCCACTTATGGAGGGATTAGGGTGAGCGGATCCACAACAGCTTTACACTCTATTGTTATTAATCGTCATTATTTTTCACATTCTCATTGGTTTGTTGGCATGTGGGTGATTTCATGTGAATGAAAAGCTGTCAATGAATTGCTCACCCAAGGAAAAAATTTTTTTAGTCTACTAAATATGAAGAGTTCAGATGCAAAACCAGCTAAAAGCCATCTTGGTCAAAAATGAGATAATGATACTAAGTGAATGCTCCTGACACATATTATACATCCATCAAATAATTTTACTTCAAACTCACCAAATTCCAGCCTCAGCCCAATCAGAAGTGCCAGTACTTACATAGGAACCTATACAAAGTAGCCAGAAAGAAATGCTCATTTTAAAGAAAAATGTCAGATGGATTTAGCTGGTTTTGCATCTGAACTCTTCATATATTCTACTAATAGCTATATAGTCCAAAATAAATAAAAGCATACCTACATACATAAATACATTTTTAAAAAGTCACTGATTGTATTTATACAGGTTGAAACAGTTCTGCCGGCCAGATCTGATTAGTTTTCATAGGTATTTGTACATAAAATTCATGCATACAATTTTTGGTTACACTTTTAAGGTGTTCTTTTTACAGTGCAATTATACATTTAAGTACTGAGTAATATTAATTAACTACATGTACTTACCATATGGTTAGGGTTAGGATTAGGGTTTGGTTTATGGTTACCTGCATGTAATTATGCACAAATACTTGTTATTATAATAGTAAGTACATGGAACATGTATAACAGACACTGTAACATAAAGTGTTACAATTTTTGTATGTTGTATGTTTGTATGATATATGCCTATTGTTGAAATGTCCAATATGGAGGTATCAACTTATAAAGAACAAAATCACTAATGCATTCAGTTTTAGAAACATAAAATGCATTATATATATATATATATATATATATATAAATATATATATTAACATTTTTGGTAACACTTTACAATAAAGTTCATTAGTTAACTTTAGTTAACTATATTTAACTGTACTGTTACATTTCACACTTTACATGTTACCCTCAAGAGATATTATCAGGAAAAATGGTGTTAGCTTTCACTGTTATGCTGATGATACTCATCTCTAAATTTCTTTGCGGCCTGACGAAACATACCAATTTGAATGCAGAATGCATAGTTGACATAAAAAACTGGATGACTAGTTATTTTCGTACAGCTAAATTCTAAAAAAAAAAAATAAGTCATCATACCTAAAACCTCTGCATGTAATAACCTAGAACACTGTCTAACACTTGATGACTACACTGTCAGTTCTTTGTCATCAGTTAGGAACGTAATTGTGCTATGTGACAGAAATCTTTCATTTGATAGAAACATTTAAGCATTTGTAAATAAACTTTTTTTTTTCATCGCAAAAATATATCTAAATTACAACCTGCGCTCTCAATGTCAAATACAGAAACATTAATTCAAGCGTTCATGACCTCAAAGTTAGATTACTGTAATGCTTCATTGGGTGGTTGCTCTGCACAATTAATTAACAAACTCCAGGTGGTCCAAAATGGAGCAGCAAGAGTTCTTACTAGAACCAGGAAGCATGACCATATTAGCCCGGTTCTGTCAACACTGCACTGGCTCCCTGTGGATCCTTTTCACAAGCCTGTGATGACGCGTTTTAACGGTCATCATCATCATAAATCCTTTAAACTTTTTTATATTTTGATTTTTAAAAATATGTATGTGCATTTACAACACTATATTTTGTATTATACCACCTTTTCATCACGTTACTAAAAAACTAGTTAACGCTATGCGCTTTCTAATGCCGTGTCTATGGGAGGGGTGGTAAATTTGACATTGTTCTCTCTTCTGACTGCCGATATCAGTCTCTCTCAATTTTTGTGAAAACACTATCGTGTAGTTTTTCTTTTGTTATTTGAGCCAACGGGAATGCAAAAAATATATTTGTGGTACTCTCCCATTCACTGCTATCGGATTTTACCCAACTATGACGACTTCCGCTATGAGAAACCCGGAAATTTGAGAAAGGTCCATTAAACATTGTATAGATTTTAAAATCTTAATAATTACTTATAAAGCCCTAAATGGTTTAGCACCTCATTATTTGAGCGAGCACGTATCGTATTATAGTCCTTCACGACCGCTGTGTTCTTAAAAAATCAACTGCGGGCAGCAGATCCTTTTCCTATTTAGCACCTAAACTCTGGAATAATCTACCTAACATTGTTCAGGAGGCAAACACAATCTGTCAGTTTAAATCTAGATTAAAAACCCATCTCTTTAACCTGGTTTACACATAACACATTAACACATTTAAATTATCCAAATCCATTAAAGGCGTGTTAGGCTGCATTAATTAAGTCAACCAGAACCGGGAACACTTCCCATAACACCCAATGTACTTGTTACATTGTCAAAAGAATGGCATCTACGCTAATATTAGTCTGTTTCGTTCTTATTCCAAGGCCACCGTAGCCACCCGGATCCAACTGTATCCAGATCATATGGTCACTGCAGTCACCCAGTTTCAGTCAGTTTCTAGCCTAGATGGTGGATCAGGACCTAGAGATGACCTCTACAGCCCTGAATGTCAGCAAAGACCTTGTCACCTAGATGGCCATCGACACAGGACCATGGGAACCAGATGAGTACTTTGCACAATCTGACTTTGCTGCAGGAATAAACTGCTGGTGTCATCTGGCCAGAGGAGAATTGGCCCCCCAACTGAGCCTGGCTTTTCCCAAGGCTTTTCTCCATTTCTGTCACTAATAGAGTTTTGGTTCCTTGCCAACACATAGGCACGGGTCAGGGAAGGAAGCAAACAAACAAGAAAGTAGGAAAGAGTCCAGGGTCAAAAAACACAGGCAGGGCAAAACTAGGAAACTAGAAAAACTAGAAAACTAGGAAAACAAGGAACACACAGAACTAGGAAAACATGGAAACTAGGAACAAGGAATAGCTATGTAATAATCAGCTCTCTAACACACAAGGAAGGAACCAATCAGAACAAGACACATACAACCAAGGAACCAATCAGAACATGACACATGCAACCTAAGAACCAATCAGAACATAACACACAGACACGGGTAGCACAGGACATGATCACAGGAGGGGCAGGGAACACATGGGAAATGGTGTCCAGAAAACAATGGCAAGAGTCCAGGGTGGAATTCATTGGCACTCCAGCTGACGATCATAACATAGCCCACTCCTTAAGGAGCAGCTTCCAGATGCTTCTAAATGAGAACAGACATGAGTCCAGGAGGGAGGTGAAGCAGAAGCAGAACGTGAGAGAAGGAGGGCCAGGTCCCTATGCAGGAGGAGGACCTGGGGACTGAGCTAGAGTGAGGTGAAGCAGAGAGCCAGGGCGGAGCTGAAGAGCACTAGGATGGAGTCGACAGAGGAGGCAGCCAGGGTGGAGCTGAAGAGCACCAGGGAGGACCAGGTAGAACTGAAGACCACCAGAGCAAAGCTGAAGAGGACTAACGGGGAGCTAAAGACCACCACAGCTGAGCAGATGGGTCCAGCAGAACAGATATCCACCAACATAGAGCTAACGAGGCAGGACTGGAACAGAGAGCACAGAGAGGTTAACAGCAGCCTCTGCAACTACAACAGGACATTCAAAGAGTTCATAGACTGCCTCCATGGCCATGACAGGACACTCAGACAGTTCATAGTCAGTTTCCTTGACCGTAACAGGACAGGTTGAAAGTTTAAAAGTAGATGCCAATGACCCGGGAGGTTCTGCAGCAAAAGCTGTCAACTCAGGAGGAGCTGGAGCGGATGCCATGTAATTTTTTTTTAAAGAAAATAACCGATCGTTTTGCTAGATAAGACCCTCCTCGGCTGTGATCGTTTAGAGCCCTTTGAAGCTGCACTGAAACTGCATTTTGGAAGTTCAAACTTATGGGCACCATTGAAGTCCACTATATGGAGAGAAATCCTAAAATGTTTTCCTCAAAAAACATAATTTCTTTACACCTCAAGAAAAACAGACATGAACATCTTGGATTGACAAGGGGGTGAGTAAATTATCTGTAAATTTTTGTTCTGGAAGTAAACTTTCTCTAAAGAGGTTATCGGATGCCCATTTTCCACAAGTTTATATGATTCTTTAGGGTCTTAATGAAAAGTCTATAATATACTTTGGTTAAAAATTCTCAATGGCAGTGTAAAACAACACCCTTTTTACCTTGTCAAAATGAGCTCTGCAAAAATCAACTCATTCTGATGGTTTGTTCCTTTAAATCCAAATGAGCTCTGCTCGCCCCGCCCCTCTCTTCTCTCCGTGGAGTGACGAGCCTGTTTATTTTAGCCGCATATAGCCGCGTTTAAACTTGCTAACTAGCACATTATTAGGAAAGGTGATTGCAGAGATTCATAAAAAAAACATTATACTCACTTCTGCTGTAAGTGAAGCTGGATCATGAATGATTTGCATGAACATAGACACATTTATGTAAATCGGGAGGCGCATTCCCTTCACAAACAAACGTAATCTACTGCATCTTCAGCGGCTCAGATGTTGGGAGTAAATGGTGACCACTATGTTCATTAATAAATACAGCAACACAACCCCTCAATCGGAGATATTCTTGTCTAACTTACAGCCCTGCTCCAGTTGCGAAACAATGGAGGTCGGACTGTTACAGCTGATTTAGGGCAGCTCTGATGGTAAGACGCTCATGTCAGTCAACTATCAAGCATCTGAGAATGGCTCGATTTGAAAAAGGCAATATTATCTTTACAGATTAATTAAAAACCACTGCACAGGTTTTTATCATTATAGGGTAGATGTGTACATACACAGCCAACACACATTCATGTTCAAACATGTAAAAGTGAACTTTGCATCCGATGACTCCTTTAAACAAAATCTCATCATACGGTACGATCATAGCGGTACTTGATATGACAACTCACAGAACCGGTAAACATATTCCTCAACAGATGTAGTAGTTTGGGTTGCTAGATAAAGCCGCTGGATCCGGGTAGGGTTGATTATTCTGCAACGTGTGTGTCGTGAGACAACGAAGTTGGGAATCCAAATCCAAGGCTTTATTTACAACGACAAGAAGACACATGCCACCTAGGAACCAACCAGAACATAACACACAGACAAGGATAGCACATGACATGATCACAGGAGGGGCAAGGAACACATGGTAAATGAAGTCCAGAAAACAATGGCAAGAGTCCGTGGGTGGAGTGCCCTCTAATGGAGTTCATGGGCACTTCAGCTGAAAATCGTGACATGTTGTAATACCTTAAGCTTTAATCTTATTTAATGTTCCTAGAAAAATACAAAACAATCAATGACACCATGTGACACAAAGGTGACAAAAAAATAAATAAAGAAATAAAGAAAAAAACTTCACTTTTAGCACCAAAATATAAAGTTGTTAGCATTCATGCCAACGTCAAATGAATATTATAGCTTCTAAAATCATAAAGTACATTTATACATTTGTATATTTAGTACAAATGAAGCTACGAATTAAAGGCAGAGAAACAGTGGCATCATAATGATGACTGATTACTTAATAGAGAATCACAAAATTGGTGTGTGCCATGTGCTGTTAAGTTCAAGGGTGTTCATGCTAAACATACCGGGTATAAGACTGATGGGAATTAAGACTCATGCTGCTTAGTTGATCAGCAGGCTATTCAAATTACAAAATGAACAGAAATGATGAGGCTTTAAAACTTATAAGAAAGACAGAAAGAAAGACAAACCTTGAGGCATTTAATTAAGGACTGTTATATGTTCCCTACAGGTATATCAAAGGAACAAAACCCCTTGATATCTCATTTAAAGAAACACTCATACATTGAGAGACAAAAATTGTGTGTGACATTTGTTTGCTTCATTATTACAGCAAACATTTCAAACGTGGTTGCATTTGCCCTTAGCTTTCAAATTATGTGACCTTTAAAGGGGTCATGAACTGCTCTTTTTATTATTTTGTACTGTTCTCTGAGGACCACTTTTTTTTTTACATTAAAAAACATTATAATTTAAAAGTAATTGTCAAGAATCCTGTCCGTGACCTTCCATCCACTAGCCACCAGATGTCGCCCTCTCATTACTCTCACACTATACAGACTGTTGCATGTTACCTCGAATTACATTTCCCATCATCCATTGAACTGATTACACACACAGCTGCAACCAATCAAACACACTTTATAAGTCATGGACATCTTTTGATTGCTGGGTATTGTTGCATTTATCTCTCTGTCAGTGATAGCACTTTACGAAGCCAGTTTCCTGTCCTAGTATCCTGTTACTAGTTCTAGTTTAGTCTTGTCTTTGTTTTTTGTTTGGATCTTGATCACCTGCCTGTCTTGGATTTCTCTCTCGTCTTGTTGTTTGGACCCTGTTTGCTCCTGGTCTGGATTTATCGCCTATCCGTTGGACACCCGTTTTCCTCGCCCCCTGTATTACGTTCACCGTTGTTTGACCCACGCATGTCTCTGGATTACTCTTTTGTCTTGCCTGAACTATACCTGTTGTTGTTATCAACCTATGCCTGTTTTATGACCACGCTTTTAAATAAAGCTTTGCTTTCCAGTGTGAGGGATGCACCATTGGTGTCAGCACGTGCAGCTGGTATACCTAAACCAGCGCTCTCAGACCCTTCTGGGATTGCTTTCTGGTGTGTATTGGCTGCGTTCACTACTGCTGAAGTTCCAGAGCCTTCTTTTTTTTAAAAGTATGCTAAAATGTAATGTTTTTTTTAAAAGTATGCTAAAGTGTAATGTTTTGATTTTTATTTATTTTATTTGATTTATTTGATTATTTTTAAAGAGATCTTATTAAGCAAGTGTTTAATTAATTAAACTGTTGGACATAACACATTAATTGTTCATTGCTGTCACTGCATAATTAATGTAGATGTTTAAAGATGTATGTGAACTTTAGAGTGTAGGTGACATGAGGATGTACCAAGTTCAAACTGATCTGAGCTGTTGCTGCATGTCTGCCGGACCTCCTCACTATCCCACCCGAGAGGATACAGAGCACATCCTGAACCAATGAGCAGACCTGCAGAAATAGAAATGGAACAAGACATGAATAACATTACTCATGTATAATGGACTGAACACATGCAGAAAATTTAAGTAGTGTTTCATAAGAATAAGATTTGCTAAATCCCAACCATAAGTATTTGTACTATAGACATGAATGATATGTCAAATCAAGTGGCCTGTGCTATTACTTTTCTAAGTGATCAGACTTAAAGAAATACTACTGAGGAATATGGTCATCAACCACCTTCAGAGTCAACTTTCAAAGAACTGTCTGCAGCCCGCAAGTGTTAAGCCCACGACTGCTAAAGGGAGAGCCCTGTCTACCACACACCTCTACACTTATAAATGGAAAATCTTCGAGAGCTGGCATTCGACCGAGTTGTTTCCCAAATTCAACTTTTTCATTATTTTGTTCTTCTTACAGGAGTGCTTACATGGTGACTGTGTACCTTCTACACTCCAAGTGTTCACTGTTGTGATATCGGACTTTCATAGCAAGGTTGACAGGCACTCAGTGGACAGGAATGGTCTGTTAATCAAATTTCTACGTGGTACGAAATGGCTAAGCCATCCTTCCCCATCTACAGTCCCCACTAAGGTCTTTAGCATGTCCTCCTTTCGAGATGTTTACAGAACATGAATTGCCTTATTGGGGTTAAGCCCACTCCACAAGACATATGGTGTAATCATGGGCATAAACGAGAGAGATGTATGTTTAGCCACAGGATGGACTTCTCCAAACAGCTTTATAGCTTTGCTATAATCTTTATAGCTATATAGCAAAGCTTTATAGCTTTGCTATAGTCAGGTTCCTGACTTTATAGCTTTGTTATATTTATCTATAATCTGGATGCAGTTTGTCGTTAGCTTTTCGTTATCCCGTTGGTACAGCAAACTAGTCTTATGTTAAATGCATAATTACCCGCTTTGTTATCATTCTGTACTTCTGTTACTTCATTAACAATTACTTCACTAGCTTCTTTTGAGTCACTCTGAATGGATCACTGAATCTTTGAATTGTTGAATCAAGAATAGCTACAATCGGATCAATACAATTTGCAATTTGTGAACTGTTTCAAAAGGTTAATTAAAAAGAATTAAGTCTTTCACAAATTGGAGAGTCTCAGAAGAGGAGGGTGATTTCTTCAGTTCAAAATAAAGAGAAACAATGTGTTTTGATGTAAATTAATTTTATTGTAATTTAATGGCAAGCTAATGAACCACAAAGTAGTACTGTACAAAGTACTGTAAGTACTGTAAAAAAATTATACATATAAAACATTGCTAAATTCACAATGTTAATACATATAGAAATGTCACAGTCTGCGAAAAGGGTCCATAAATATTCTAATTAATATTATAATATTACAGAAGCTGCCTTTAATTAAAATATTAGGTCATCCTAAAGGTATCTTAGAACTTAAAATGGACCAATATCAGTTGAATCCTTGCTAAAACTAGCGGTCTGAGGCCAGACTCCCAGTGCCACAGGAAGATAGTGTGCCTTTTCTCCAGATTTCCATGAGCTGGGTTCCTGACTGAAACTCCCATCTGATTCCAGTGTCTATCTTCAGATAGATACTGGCCCACAGGTCCTTGGCTAAGGGTTTTTTCTATCACATTAGCTTAATCTGTTCCAATTTTTCCCTCATCAGTTTTAGTGGGACCAGAGAGAGAAAGGGATAGGTACTTTGAGGAGCGATGATTAAAAATGCACAGACTTACTGCGGTGGGCTAAGATAACAGACAGGAATCAGGCTAATCTATACACTGCTGTACACAGTTTGAGCAAGGTGGGAGACATTCTTACACACACACGCTCACATGCAAACAGACGTTGAGATATTAATCAGAACTTGAGAGAGGCAATCATAAAGGCCGTCTAAAATATATTAAGATATCATCACAATGCACATTTACATTTGGTAGTGTGAATCATAAATGTCTTAATGATACCAATGTTTCTTAAGGGCAAGCTCTAAATGAAACTATTTCACACCATCAAAAACTGTATCTAGTCACAAGATGAAAGCTTCTTATATTTTATGTCAAAGAAACAGGCAGATCTAACTGTTTTTTATTAACACAACAATAATCTATACAGAACTAAAATTCAATGAAAACTAAAACAGAATTGAACATTGAGCAGCCATAAATTAAGAATTCCTTCCCCAGATTTAAGTGTGGGTATATTTTATTAAGAAGTTCCCTCATTTCAGTCATTAATTTGTGGTCTTGCATACATAATATTTAAATATGTAAATATATTTTAATATGTAAGTAAAATTCTATGTATGTTCTCTTATTGATATATACCATTTCTGTTACGTCAAATGATTTCACCTGTTAGGTTAAATCAAGTAATATTAAAATCTAAAAATAACAGTTCAGTTTTGTTGAACACATGCCAGGCAGAGCAAACACAAACCTTCATCAGACTTCAGCATCCAATATACAGCATTGTAGCCAAAGTGCACAAAAAAAGCAGTAAACCTCATAGTGGCAGTGAGAACTCTTTTTATAGTTTGTTTTGTGCATAATGAAGGTCGTGTAGCTTAGTAATGTGAAATGCTGGCAATGGTGGAATCAATCAATTGTGGAGTATGACCGACTTTTACTTAAGATCGCAAGATTGTTATCTCTTACTCAGAAACTGTTTAAATAATATTCTATTTTGTGCCCTAAGTATTTGTTGCATTTTTTTACCTTTGAACTTTTAAACTATTGATCAACATTGTACTAAATTTGAGGAAATATATTGTGCTATTGCCTTGCATTCATTTTGATGGTGTTTAGCATTTTTGCATTTTAAATTTGAATCTTAATACAGTGCTGATATTTGATGCTGTTTGATACTGAATGTTGATATTTGCATTTCAGTAGCTACATTAACTGTTTATAATTTACAGCACTTTATGTGTTGTAAATTCATGACAGCAATGACACAGTAATTGGTATTTGAAAAGCCTTTATTTACAGTGTATTTTTTATTTGTTTTATTTGGTTTTTCACCTTTCGCCTTTAATGGTGAAATAAAAGTGAAATCCAGTTAAAGGTTGATGTGTTAATCCATTTTGAGCTGGGAATCTGCACAAAACTAATAGCTTGACAATTTCAATGTAAATGTCATTTATTTCCTTAAGTTATGTGGCTATACATTAGGGAGAGCATATGAACACGTCCTGCTTTATGAACAAATGGTGAAACCAAACTGCTAACTAATACGAATCACTAACTCTCTATTGAGAACTATTTGATTCCCAGGGAACACAGGAAATGATCAGATGTATACTTTAAATACAAGTTGTTCTGGACTCAGAACACATTAGTAACCACCAAAAGCAACCAGGGCTGTTAATCTTTAGGTAAGCAGCGAATCGATTCGATTCATGATTCATAGGTTTTTGATTCGATTTTGATTCGAAAAATCAAGAATGATTTTTGCAAATTCAGAACGATTAGATTCGAGACGATTCACAATAAAATTAGATGTGATTTGATTAACAATTTGATTCTGGATTCTTTAAGTGTATTCAAAGGATTATTTAGAAGCTTCCCCTAAATTCTTTATATGCTTAGTCAGGGGCAAATTACACTGCAGCCTTTATGGAGTCAGAGAGTAAAGGGCAAAAAAAACAACAAACAATTTTGTCTACTGTTAGATGTTAGTTTAATGGTGCTATGGTATGACATATAGCATATGTAGAAATTTAACCTTGTGAAAAGTAATATATTTAAAATACATTTATTTCAAACTAAGTATAGTTCAAATCTCACATTTACTGATATATCCCTCGAGACTTATTGATATAAAAATTATAACGAAACTACTATTTGGAGCACTACTTCATTTCTTAATATTAAGCCTAAAATGTGTTTTAATGTCACTATTGCTGAGGATTGTATGATCTTTGAATAATAAAGTCTTTAAATTATATTTAAAGTGTACCTGAAATATACTTGCAATAGTTCTACTTTAGCACAATCAAATACACTTCAGTTTATTTTTTTTTTTGGACTTTGACACTTCCAATTTTGCACACTTTATTCCAGTTTAGTATAGGCTACTAAAAGCACAATGTGCATGGTATTTTTATTAAGAACATAACATTTATTTGTAGTATACTTCGCATAAAATACATTTATTTAAAATTCATTTTAATATATTTATTTCTCACTAATCCAAGATTTTAAAAAGGCTTTAAAAGTAGGCTATCGTGTTAACTATTGTGTAGCATACTGTGAATGTATAGGGTAACATTTTTTGTCACACCTTTGCATGATGTGAGCTTCTTTATCTTGTTTTAATAAAATAAAATGTTACAGCATTTAAACTTCCTTTCTATCGGCGAATGATATCTATTATCTGATATTTCTATTATCTGATGATAATAGTAACGAATGCAACTTTCATGCATCTGATTGACAGATATACCTTGCGCTCTTATTTTAAGGTTGTTGTTAATGCTGTGGTTATTTTAACCATTTCCTTCGTACTTTCGGTTTAACGACATTAAGTTAAATGTCATTAATCATTCAAAGGAATTGTGCGTATGCTTTTAAACACTTACATTGTTTTTGCTCCGTCCAAACGTGAAGCCTTTAACTGCTCAGGTAATGTCAGTGGTATGACTGAGCCACTGAAAAACGTCTCAGGTTATGTATGTAACCATGGTTCCCTAAGAAGGGAATGAGACACTGTGTCGTCTAGAGGTCGCTATGGGGGAACGTCTCCTACGTGACCCGTGTCTGAAGCCTATATACAAAAACTACACAGTACTAGCTGGCGACAGCTTATGACATCACTACCAGCGAGACGGCGCGTCATACCAGCGAGACCACATAGTACAAAAGGGCGCCAGTCGAACACATCATCCACTTCTTCGTCTGAAGCTTGTGTCCGAAGCATGGCGATGAGACTAGAGGACGCAGTGTCTCGTTGCCTTCTCAGGGAACCATGGTTACATATGTAACCTGAGACATTCACTTTCGAGGGAACTTTGAACTGCATCCTCTAGAGGTCATATGGAGAACGGTTATACCCATGCTGCCATGCTGAGGGGAGGGCAAGCCAGACACCAAAGGTGAGCACTAAGTACCAGCTCCATCCAAGTAGAGGGGAGCTGTCCCAAAAGACGTCCAGGCGGCTGTCAGTGACTTAATCCCTTCGGCCAAAGGCCTGAGCTGCATACCCAAGAACTTACCTGTAAGGACTGGGCTAAAGATGCCTGACCGTAGGGTAGAGATCAGACTTGGAATCAGAAAAGAGATTCCTTTAAGGGATATAGCCTATAGTGTAGGACAGTAGCCTAGACCTCGGCTTGTCAACGGGGTTTACCTACTGCTCTGTGTGACCTTGCTCGAGGAGCTGGTCGGGCAGGTCATCGGCACCCCGTTTAGAGGTATCGATAAGATACACAAGTCGAGTGTGGCCCAAGGTCCCAGGGCCAAACATCTCAAGAAAGGGTACGAAGCTAAATGTGTGATCCCCACCATACAGGATTTTAGAAAGAACACAAGAAGCTAGTGTGCGTTCTTACCACAACTTGAATTTTAGAATGTGCCCGGCTAGCCTGGACACTGAAATTCCGTTCACAAAAAGAGGCTTTGGGAAGCAGAGAACACAAATCCCAAATTAGAGAGGTTCTAAGCTCTCAGGGAGCAGAATCGTGCTCAAAGTGATCCTTCTGTAAGAGGCGAGCATTGCAAAGCTCAATACTGAACAGCCTGAATGGGATGCCCCGGAGCAGAGGAAGTAAACTCTCTTAAGACGAGAGGAATCTTAGTTGCTCAACAGGGAACAGCATGCTCACAAGAGACCCTCATACTTTGAGAGGAGCGAAATAAGGCTGGTTTAACATCATGGTTGAGTGGTGGTTGAGGAGAGATCCCCCCATATGATTGTAAAGCGCTTTGGATGTATAGCAATACACAATGAAAGCGCTATATAAATGCGATCATTCATTCATTCATCATCCCACCAGGGGCTTCCACCTGGAATAGCCAGAGCCATAGGGAGCGAAGGCCCTTCTCTCAATATAGAGAGATACCTATGAGCTCCAATTAGGAGTGACATGCTCACAGAAGACCCTCAGTGATGGGAGCATTGCCAAGCTCACGCAATGTCAGGAGAGACATCACAGGGGCAGAGAAAGAGGCCTAAAGACCTAGGCTGCTGTCTATGGAGCTTCCAGGAGACCAAGGCCTATAAGGCCCTAATGGGTCAGTGCAGCCTTCACACAGTCAAAGAGGCGAAAGGCGAAACACATCGGGTGGCAGCAAGCGGACGATTTATCCGATGAGATTGTAACGAAAGCTCAGTCCTAATAACCAAGGTGAGCATTTAGCAGCCGCAGGGTAGATACCTCGCCAACAGTGGAGAGGACCTGTACACAAGAATGGTGTGCTTAAATGACCCTACTTAGTGAGGGAAGCACTGCCACGCTCATCTCCTGACAGGAGAGATACAAGGGCAGAAATGAGGTTTAGTGACCTAGGCTGCTGAATCTATGAAGGTCCAGGAGGCCAGAGGCCTTTAATACCCAAATGGGGTAGTACAACTTCTGTACACACTGTGACAGAAGCACAAGTACCTAACCTACTATAGAGAGGAGGGCCTACCAAAAAAATGGCTTGCTTTAATGACACTGCATTAGCGAGGGGAGCACAGCCCTCCTCATCTCATGTCAGGAGAGACATCACAAGGGCAGAGAAGAGGCCTAATGACCTAGGCTGCTGGTCCTATGAAGCTCCAGGAGGCCAAGGCCTCAAGTACCCAAATAGGCTAGTGCATCTTCCGTACACATTTAATGTGATGGAAGGAGAAACACATCGGGCGGCAGCAAGTGGCTGACTTATCCGATGAGGTTGTCATGGAGCATTAGCAGCCGTAGGGTAGGTACCTAACCCCCCCAGGATAGGAGGAGGACCTACCCTCTCTACCGAAGGATGGTGTGCTTCAAAAACCCCGTCTCCGCGAGGTGAGCACTACCATATCCTGAGATGAGCATCCAGAAGAGGGTATTAGAACGAGATTCAACATCGAGGGGAATCGAGTCGTTCTTAGAGAAATGAGTTAAATGTCCAGGGGCATCTCGTGAAGTGAACTTCCGAGAGCTTACCTAGAAGAAGGACAAAACAAGTCCTAGAGAAAACCTGAAACATAGGATGAACACAGAACCCAGCCGAACATACTGCAACACAAGCCCAAGCGGCTAATAACAAATACCAATTCTAGTGACATAAAAGAACAGCACTGTCTGGGTAAGAGCTCAAGAGACCACTACTTAAAAAAACCCTAGAAGAGGGAGCAATCACTGAGCTATCAGCAGCTAGTCCCGCATAGCCAGTTCGAAGAACCCGATAAACCCTCCTAGGCGCAACCCAGACCACCAGAGTGGGCCATCTACTTATAACCCTAGCAGGGGAGATAGCGCTACTTGAAAGATCCTAGAAAGGAGAGCAGTCATTGAGCTAGCAAACAGATATCCTCAGATACCGATGTGCGTAGGAAGGGCTATCAGGTAGAACTGAATGAAACCACCCGGACTACAGAAAATAAGCTATCCAACTAAATTCCAAAGAGGGGCAACAGCATTGCTAGGTAAGGGCTCAAGGAGACAACTAAAAACCCTAGGAAGGGGAGCGATAACCGAGCTAGCACATGGCTATCCGCAGATAGCTGGCTTTAGGAAAGGAGACCATGTAGCCGCCAGGACCATTTCCAGCCGTGGGCTGTTTAAATATAAACCCGAAAAGGGAAGACAGCACCATCTCGGCAGGGCTCCAGGAAGATGCTATTAAGAACACCAAAGAAGGGTCTTAATAAGCACATAGCTACCCTCAGATAGCTATGCTTCCAGGAAGGGGCAAGTTGACACACAGCTAACCTCAGATAGCTGCCCTTAAGTAAGTCTGTCCCACCTTTTACATGTCTGAACTATAACCACCCTCAGATGGCTGTGTTAAGGAGGTGTCCTTTTTTTCTTTTGTCCATAAACCCGAGTTTTGGCAGATAATTAACACCACAATGCACAGCATATATTCAGCTCCCGCGGGAGCTAAACACACTCCGCCCACGCGCTAGATTCCCCCGGGAATCAGGCGAGAATGGAGCCGCTGCCGCGAATACGTTGTTAATGCCACGACAGGCAAACGCACTCATGCAAATTCGGATGTTACAACTCGGGTAAACAGTGAAGACTCACCTCCATTCTTTTGCGAATGCATCGCGATGAGCACATCCAGTTCCTTGAGAGCTGGACACGCTGCTCTTAACCACACACACACACACACACAGCCCGCGAGCTCGTGAAAGCGGGTATGAGAACATGTCTGTCTCTCTCAAGAAACAAGCATCGCTTACTCCTCACCATACATATACAGCTCATGTAGCCGTAAGGAAAGCTGCGAGTATCAGAGACTAGTCGCACCGGTAGTGACGTCATAGGCTGTCGCCGGCCAGTACTGTGTAGTTTTTGTATATAGGCTTCAGACACGGGTCATGTAGGAGACCTTCCCCCATAGCGACCTCTAGAGGACGCAGTTCGAAATTCCCTTGAAAGGGAGCTACCGAAAAGTAAAACTACTTTACTCTAGCAGTACTGGCCACGAGTAGTAAGGAGAGATCAGACATTGGCTGCTCAAAAATGTGTCAGTGAGAGCGCGCGCAATCCTCTGACAAGCGGTAAATGGAGCGCGTGAAGGAGAGATGTGAGGAAACGAACAACGCTGTACAAGGTCTCTATTGATTCGTGCTTATAGTAATTAAATATGTGTATTAAAGAAATCGCGATTCATTAGATTCTTGGTGTTTTAAATCGATTACTGGGCGAAATCAACGATTCACATTTAAAAATCCATGTTTCAAGATCGATGCATATGCATCGTCAGGTTTTGTAATCGATGCATCGAGAAAACGAGTGACTAGTTACACCCCTAAAAGCAACCTATAGCATGAATTTTACATCGGAAAGCACCACTTACATTTTGAAACGTGTAAAAATAGATAAGTCTTCATCAAACAAAATCATCCAAAAAAAAAGTCAAGCTTCTAGATTTTGTGTTCAGTGCCACTTAAAGATTTACCACAGCTGAAATTCAAAAAGCCTGCATTTATATAATCTTTGCTGCAGTAGAGGCACAAACGTGTTTGCCAACAGCCCAGCCATGTTGTGACGCTAATGTATTCCTGCTGAATATTAAACAAAATCATAAATTCTCTTTCAAGTCATCAGTAATGTCAAGAGATAAAGAGGCGTGTAATCAGTAGAAATGCCCAGCAGCAC
This sequence comes from Labeo rohita, assembly GCF_022985175.1. Taxonomy (NCBI): domain Eukaryota; kingdom Metazoa; phylum Chordata; class Actinopteri; order Cypriniformes; family Cyprinidae; genus Labeo; species Labeo rohita. Next base: position 11,164,346 of record NC_066883.1, read on the forward strand.
TCAAAAGTAAAAACAAAAGGGGTACAGCCTCCTCCATCCTAGAAAATTAAAGGAATGCAGCATGAGGTTTTTTTTTTTTTTTTTAATGGGGGGGGGGATTCATTAATCATAAAATGGGTACTGACCTCATTTTTAGCACTATGAAACATATAACACTAATACTGCTTATGACCATAGTGATAAAACCATATTTTTATTACCCATCGTACGGGACATTTTAATTTTAGCTGTAGTAGGATAAAACCTATTAGATGTCAAAAAGAGGGTGAAAAATCCAACTGTTGTTAAACATTCAGTTTATTCACTTGCATAGGAAAAAATAAATCAGTTTTATAAAACTAAAGTTAAAAGAAAAAAGGAAGTGCAGAAGAACAAAATATGGGTCTTCTCGTCCTCTTCGTCTGCTGGAGCAGGATGAAAAGGAGAAATGGAGAAACAGTTTCATTGTCTATTGATCTTCAGACCAAAGTGTTGCTTCTATCTTTTATCTTTTCATTTTCTTCCCATTGTTCCCATTCTTCCTATTGTTCGTTTGCCAAAGAATTAAGTCTGGAATATTCCTCACAAAAATGTTAATGATACATATTACTTATTCAAATGAAAAAGTGTGCCAAATAATGATGGTGCTCCTGTGCATACTCTCAGTGGGAGCTGGAATGTGAGGCAATCATCTGAAGACCTAAGTGATGACACGTCAAAAATAGGCCTAATATAAAATGGCCTGTCATTCGTCAAAAAACTCAGTTTTATGGAAGACAGCTCTAATTGTTTGTAGTTTTGAGTTTGGCTAAGACAAGTTGAATTTGGAGTCTTCATCTTGTGGTTTGGTCTAAAAAACTCTCAGGCAAGACTGTAGTGTATTTCCTCAAATAAATGTCTGTTGGTCTGAGTCTGGATCCTGGAGGGACAATTCTTGATTCCAGCAGGATTGGTTATTTGAATCTGCATCAAAATAACTATAGAAACAATCCCATTTCAAAGCATGTGTTTCAACAGTAGCGCCCACCATATGAAGTCTGTCATTTTTCCATCTTTATTTGATTGCATTTCATTAAGTGTTTTTCCCCCTGAAGTTTAATCCCATCCTCCACACTTACTATGTGGGTTACTGAAAGACTGAGATGGGAAGAGGAGAGACAGAAGGTGGGTGGAGATTACCAAGAATGGAAACAGCAACTTTATTGATGTGCCAAGAAACCACAGGAAGGTGGAGGTTCTGAGCGCCAGCAGAAGCACTTGTTTGCGGGCCTCCAATGTGTCTGTTTTGTCTTGGCTTTCTGTTTCCTGTTACATCTAACTTTGTGCCCTCTTTATGTCTGTTTTTTTTTACTTCAATGACAGATGCAAACAAAAACCCTGCAAGTGTGTTGATGATTCACTTCACGTCAGTGTCCCAGATGTGCATGCAATTTCTCGTTTGAGGTGGAAAGTGACACATTCTAAACCACCATAAACATGCTATAATGAATTCCATCTATGCAACAAGAGGTGCTTTGGTTTTTAGAAGCACCCTTATCTTGGGAATGAAAATTAGTTACTATGAAAATCTATAGCTCTGTTTCAGTGACTAATGTTGCTGATGGTTGTTCTGGAGAATTTTTGATACACTTGTTTCACTTTATTGTGCACTTGTAAAAATGACAATCTCTCCATGTCTGGCATCATAATGTGAAATTTTATGATTATGTTACAGAAACAAAATAAATCAAGAGAATCAGTTATAAATCAACAAAACAATACTGGATTATTGTAATACTGGATTATATGACTGGTCAGTTGTTACAATCTGCAGTCAAATATATTTGTATAGTAACTGCTAAACTTTTATAATTAACTGTTGCACCAGAAAATCAAAATACATTACATGTCTGTTTATTTCTTAAGTAAGTAGTGATGTAAAAAGCATGAGTACAGTAGGATATTTATTTATTTATTTATTTATGGATAAGCAGTATAAAGTCACTTCGGGTGCTTATGACATTATTTTTGTAGTTTTCATAATTAACGTGAATGATGATATGGCAAAAAAAAAAAACATTAGAAGACACATTTAGAAGTGCAAATGTTTTTGTTTTTTTAATAATTTAAATGTTTATAATAATTGTAATAAATTATTTAAAAAACATAAACGAAAAATAAATATTATGATTATTTATATTTTACAAACATATATATATATATAGTCATGTATTATTATTATTACTATTATTAACATCATCATCATCATCAAGAAGGAGCATATAGTTAGTGAGGGCCAAAAAGGATTCTGCTTAGGGCTCCTAAGCGTTGGGGCAGCCGTGGCCTATTGGTTAGAGAGTCTGACTTGTAACCCAAAGCTTGCAGGTTTGAGTCTCTGGTCCGGCAGGGATTGTCAGTGGGGGGGAGTGAGTATCCAGCACTCAACAACTGCTCTCGGGCTGCCCACTGCTCTGGATATGCGTTCACAGTGTGTGTGCGTATTTGTTCACTGCTCATTTCTGTGTGTGTGTGTGTGCACTTGGATGGGTTAAATGCAGAGCACAAATTCCAAGTATGGGTCACCATACTTGGCCACACGTCATGTCCTTCTTTAAAGTTAATTCATAACAAGGTTTGTAATTTTGAACGTATTCGATATTGTCGATATTGGCATATATCAGAGAAACAATTCGGCATGCCAGCCAACAGATTGGGAATGTTGACAACCATCTGAACAGGTGGATGTGGGTGAAATCCCTATTCCTCTTAAGTCTATGACAATCTCTTACCTTCTATTAAGATCAGACACCTGCATATGAGAAGACATCGATCACAGGGAGTGTAAAAGCAGTCCATTACAGACTGCCATTAGTGTCGTCCATTAAAGAAGCATTCAATATCCACTCCTGAGTGGGTCATAATGAGTCTGCTGTTAATGCGTGCGCACGCTCTGTGATTATCTCTCTAAGTGCCATTCATTCAGTCTGGCTTGAAATCCACCCTACCTCCTACATTTCTAGAAGTAATTAAAGATTAAATCACATGATCAGAATACTGAACTAGAGGCTTTAATCAAAGAGGTAGATGTGAAAAGCAGGCCAGGTCCCCATTTAGGACACCTTAGCAGACCAGTTGCCCACTGGTTGAACTTGGAAGTGGGCTACAGTTGAGGTCAAAAGTTTCAGAATCATTAAAAAGTGTTATTTTACCAAAATAATTATACAAAATGCATGTTATTGTTTATTTAGTACTGATCTGAATATAATATATTTCACATAAAATATGTTTTACATATTGTCCTCAAGAGAAAATAATAGCTGAATTAAAAAAAATGACCCGGTTCAAAAGTTTACATCCCCTTGATTCTTAATACTTTGTTCTTACCTGAATGATCCACAGCTGTGTCATCATGTGATTATAAGCGTGATTTTGCATAGCTTGTCAGTGATTCGTGGCTCTGTTTATTAACTGCCGCTCCAGCTGCATGCATGTGATGGAGATTTACTACTAATCACAGAACCGGCTTTACTGAATAAACGTGCATGATAATCATATGCGAATCCTTCCAAAAATTTGACTGTATGATTTTGAGAACCATCTTTTCACACTGAGGACAACTGAGGGACTTATATGCAATTATTACAGAAGGTTCTGCAACTGCTCCAAAGGGAAAAATCATGCATTAAGAGACGGGGGGGTGAAAACTTTTGAACAATGGAGACATATACACCCCTGGCTCTTAATGCATCGTGTTTTCAGTACAGTGGTTACATGCATGACTGCATTTTGTTCAGGGGCTCTCATGTTTCAGTTGAATAATTCCAAAGGCAATATTTGCAGTGTTTATTAAACTAAATGTCCTTTCTAAATGTCATTGAGATGGCAACATGAATGAAAATTTGCTTTCATGCTGTGCAGCAAAAGCATGCTGGTTTATGAAAAGTTGGACTACTGTATGTTTATTCATGCAATAAAGGTTGAAATGTAAGTTATTAATCCAGCCATCAGAGGTTTAAATTCTCTGCTGAAATGCTCTCTGGAGTGAGAACAAGGCTTTCTCCTTTCTGTCTGCATGTCTCGGGAGCACTTGTTGCTTTTGTCATTCCTTCCTAGTCCTCTTCAATGGTGCCTCAGGAATTCTGCAACCCTGCTCTCTGGCCCACACAATACCATTCACGTTTAGCATTCAAAAGGACAGAAAGGAGAGGGCAGGGCAAAAAGAAATAAACCCAGTTGAGTTTTAGGGAGCAAGCAGAATGGGAGCTGTGAATAGGTCACATCAGTGCTGGTTTTAAAGGGCTGCTGTCAGAGGCTTTAAAAGAAAGAGGAGCACAGTGAAAAATGGCCTACTGAGGGCTGAAGCCAGCACAGTGGCTGTTAAGGTGAATGAACCATCAGGACGGGACCTGCCTCTCCCTCAGACACTTTCACAGGGACAAAGACTGATGGAAGGAGAAAAGAATAGGCAAATGGGAGCCGAGGAAGGAGAAGTAACAGGAGAAAAGAATACAAGAGGAAGTACAAGGAACAACTGACAGAAAGAGAAACATGAAGATGGATGAGGAAAACCAACAGAAGCCAAAGTAAGGAGTCTTTATACAGCCAAGTTAAGGGTACTTTGTGCCTGCTCAAAATTCTGTGATAAGATGCAATGCCACTTCAGCCCTCAAATATTAATAATAATTGCCGTTAAAGTATTCATTATGTAATCTCTGAGCAGATTAAACAGTTAAAACACCTAAATGCCACTTCAGAAGCGCTTCTATGCCATCTTTGCAATGTCAATTTGGCACTAGTTACACAAAATAAGGCACACTATTCTTATAAATAATACAAATAATATTAATAACATTAGAAATATGTTTAGTTTTATTAAAGACAACAATCCCTTATAAAGAATAATAAGACCCCTTTTTTTTCCTATTTTAGTTAACTATAATAACTCTTACTATTTAAAAACCTCATGGCCTTACTTCACATTAGATCTTTAATTTTGCCATATCTCAATAAATCATTATGTCTATTTGGTTAAGGTTTTTTAAACACTTTGAAAACTAAACAACAATCTTGAATAATGTGAATTTTTTTAGACAATAAGAATCATATTTTTCCAGAGTAGTCCATCCTCTTTGCCAGGTTTGTGATATGATTTTTGTTATTGCAAAGTACTCTGCTATTTCTGTAACATTTCATCTTCTTTTACAGTCCAAACAGGATCAGAACAGAATTTTTGCAGCAGATTTTTGTTAATGTGAATTTATCATTGCTGAATGTTTTCCCCCTGTGAGGGGATGCTATGGACTCTTTTAGGGTCATTGAAAGGGTGTATGCTACAGCTTGGAGTGGGAGGGGCCGGGGTAGACTACTTTGGTGGGAAAGTTTGGATCTGGAGTGCAGTAAGTGGAGGCTGTAGCAATTACATGTTGAAGACTGGATAACTAAAACTCTCATGCCCTCAGACAGCTGAATTTAATGGATCAGATATGTTTTAATTCCAGTTATATCTTCTGTGTGAAGCAGTCTGGGAATGTAGTGTTGGCTTCAGGGCATTAGAGGGAGATTTGAAGCAAGTCAAAGGTTAAATCACTATAAATATGTCATTGTTTTTCATTAGTGTCATCTTCATCAGTTCACACATACAAAAGAAAATCTGCTGTATGAAAGACAGAGATGGCTGTCAGTCCATATGAACAAGGACAGGTCAGACTGCATTAATCTCAGCAAACAGTGACCCAATGAAGACAAAGGTCAAAGCATGCTAATGAACATGGCTAGATCTATTTAAAAAAAGTAGAATAATAGTCATTATTAATCTCAAACTCTTGATTTGTTTGCCAGAACTTTTTATTATTTTAATTAATTTATTTTTGATTATTATTGTATTTAAAAAATTGTTGTTGTTGTTGTTTTGTTTTTTACAGTACCAAAATTTTTACTGTTTTTGAAAGAGGTCTCTTATGCTCTTAAGCTGCATCTATTCTGTGGTTTATTTAAAAACATAGCGACTGTGAAGTCTGGACGATCACCAGACAGTCAGCGCTGATTTAGGCCCTGTTTACACCTGGTGTTAACATGGGTTTTCGTCGATCCAATCACAAGAGGACAACGCTATATACAGGTGTAAACGGGGTGCAAAACGTTTTAAGCTTGTCCGCTTTCAATCGGATTGCTGTTGTAGTGTGGACGCGCATGTGGTTGAATATGTTCGAACAGCTGCTAAAGACCACCTACTCTCCGCCTACTGACCTGATACGTATTCTTTGCGAGACGTACAAGAATGTGTGCTTATCAGATGGGATTTAAACTTTGACAGGCCGAAATGAAACTAAAGTGGCTACTTTCCGCATTTTCTCTTTTATCTAATTTTGCAAAAATTAGTGTGTGAAATTTGTCTGAGCTCATGTCTTCCATTGCTCTGAAATATCTGAAAAAAAAGCCCATACATATACATGAACAAAACTCTTTGCAGCATGTTTGTTAATAACACTAGCCGCAGTAAGTACAAGTGTGCGATAACTTTAACCCTCCTGCTCCTGTTTTGATGTCGACAGAGGGATCCGCCTATTTACCCTCCTCTTGATCTAATCAGCACCACGGGGTATAATGTGGTCAGAAGTGGTCAAAAGAGGACAGAATAGGCGGATTACAATGCCAGGTGTAAACAGCTGTGTCTCCATTGTCCGATCGACTAAATCTAATTTTCAGACCAAGTGTAAAGAGGACCTTATGCTGCAGAGAACAGCTTTATCTTGGCAAGTACTTATAACATTTAATGCTGGTTCTGATGTCTTTGTAGCGGTTAAATTAATAAGTCGGATCAAATTTACTAATGCCTCCCCAACTACATTTACTAAACTCATTTGCGTAATCCCAATCTGCATTTTGGTGGATAATGGCCTGTACATTTCTTGCCTTGTATAACATGCATGGACATAATCTGGACTCAGACAAAAAATATAAATAATATTAAGTATTTATGTGCCTATCACTGCGCGTTTAACTTGAATCATGTCTTGAATCAGTTGTCTGATTTAAAGCAGTGAGTAATTAACTTTTTGATTTGTTTAATAAAGGCCTTATTTGATTGTGTTGACAAACATGTTTATTGTGCACTATTTTCAAAGCAAGTTTAGTGCAGCAAATTTAGATGAAGTGCAGCTGAATCAAAGCCAAGCAATACTGCACTCCTGCTTGTGTGATAATGCCCATATATACTGTTCAAATGTAACAGAGGCCAACTGGTAAGAGCTGCGCAGGTAAACTTCACTCTCCTGATCTCAAGGGGTGCACAAATGGCTGACGCTATAGGGCTGTGGTCTTTAGGGTTCTTGTTAGCATGTCAACCTCCCATGCTGGAAATGCTGGTTCAGTCGGAGCAAGAATGAGTGGAGTAGATAGTACTGCTTGAGGGGTTACATATACACTCTCTATATATACTATATTATATATAGACTTGTGACAAAACAGTCACATTTGAAGATTTCTTCTGGATGTTTGATTCACTGTTTTGTTTGCAAGCCAAGGCAGATTTATTCAAATTAAAAAAACAGTCCCCATAAAAACAGTAATCGTTTTAGCAGTACAACCAGATGTCAATGCTACTTCCCTTGAGAGAGACCTCTGCAGTTCTTTGGCAGGAACTCAATGTGTCCACATGGCTACTATGTCATTCCTGAAACCCATACATCTCTCTTCAGCAAACCCCACTTCATCCCCATTGATCTGTTGTCTACTGAACATGTCAGAGATTTTTACTCAATAGCAGGATTGATCAAATTAAACTCTTAGTAAATCAGGCCCTGTTAATTATCTTAGGATATATTCACAGCAAATTGAAAAATATTAAACCTAATTCACCTGACCATCTAACACCTAACCTAATTATCTAACACTAGCACTCTACAGTCCTATTTCTATTCTATCTACTTGTTTTCTTTTCATTTATTGTAGATCATTGTGATAAATGATCTGTTCAAAAATACAAAGTGGTTTGTGTATTTCTATGTGTTGCACTTTAATGTGTTGGGCCCTTTAAGAATGTGTACTCCCTCATGGGATATATGTATCAGCAACGACGGTGTTTATGGTGATGTGTTGTGTTGGTGACACAAGCCGTGTTAATAAACATCACGTTCATACGTCGATGTCATGGTTTTAATTCTTGGGACATACAACATGGTGTCAGAAAACAGGATGGACTTTTTGCCTGCGAGTGAACTGTTTTTGTAGAAAACAGAGACTGCTCGTAAAAGTTTTTCTCAAGACCGCGTTGTGAGTGACTAAGGTGGATTGCTTTCAGAGACCTGACCCGCTCTCTTTCGAAGGGAATGTTGCCGACAACTGGTGAATCATCGAGCAGGAGTATGACATTTTCATCGCAGCGAAGCACCACGATAAACCTGCCAAGACAAGGGCCTATATCCTCCTCAATCTCGCAGGACCGGAGGCCATAGAACGAGAGCGCTCATTCGTCTACGCAGCGGAGGTGTGTGCACCGGGCGAGAATGGCGCTATATTAACTTCCACTGAAACAAGAGAGGATCCCGAATGCCTGAAAAGGAAGTTTCGTGAAATTTGCCACCCACAACAAAATAAAACCATGGAGAGACACAAGTTTCATTCCAGAAATCAGAAGCAAGGTGAGACTATCGAGTCATTTATCAGTGATCTCAGGATTAAAGCAAAAGCATGCCATTTCGGAGAGTTGACAGACAAGCTAATCTGTGACAGGATAGTATGCGATATCAACAGTGAAAGCTTAAGGAAAGCACTGTTAAGAGACAGCGACTTAACTCTGACAAAAGCCATCTCAATATGTCGCATACATGAAATGACTGAGGAAAACAATAAAACTCTGGCGATGCCGCAGACGCCCTCTAACGTGGATGCAGTACATCCAGTTTCCAGCAAGAGGCGCCAGTACACAAGACAAAAGCCCAAAACAGAACAGAATGATTCACCCACCATTACTAATTGCGGAAATTGTGGAAACAATCATGTGGCAAAGAAAGAAAAATGCCCAGCTTTTGGACAACTGTGTCACAACTGCAAGAAAATGAATCATTTAAAAAAATGTTGCAGATCACGTAGTCAGTATGGTCCAAAGAATGCAAACTACAAAAAGACAGTACATGAACTTGAAATGGACAACCCCTCTGTGTATGATGACACTTTCTATGTTGATGGCATTGAATTTGATAGGTGTGTTGACACTAGAGGTCGACCGATGTATCGGTTTTGCCGATTAATCGGCACCGATAGTTGATTGGCGGAACTATCGGTTATCGGCAAAAATCCATGCCGATAGTTTTTTCCAGGTTGGGTCCGTTGCTGGAGCGGCTGAGAATGTCATCATTATACAGCAAAGTCCCTATAGTCTTTGTTATACAGCACAAGAGCGGCCTCTGGTGGTGGAAATCACTGACAGCATGTGCTGTTTGTTTAGACGCGTGACACTGCGCGCTGCACAGAGCGGGACACTTCAAAGGCGGATTTAAAACATCGACAAGAAAACGGTGTGTACTGTAGTGCATGTTTTCATGTCATTACTAAGTGATGAATTTGTTGACTAGATGCTGCATTAGTAGAGAAATGACAGCAGTATACTTTTGCCCATTTGATGATCAAATAAAGTCTTGTAGACCGCCGCTTGAATTAAATGCGACGTGTCCAGTGTGTGTGATACCGGATAGCTGCGAGTTCTTCTGGATGCGGTGCTGTACTTTTGCCCGTTGTGTGACTAACATATGTTATATTTTGATTAGATAACCACAAATGTTCTAGAATAGAAGCAGTTAAATTGTGAAAGTGCACAATATCCATATGTATGCAATTTCAGTACTGTGGCCTTTGTGTAGATATTCAAAGATGGCCATCTTTAGCTTGATTGTTGATGTAATGGTAGCACTTTACAATATGAGTCCATTTGTAACATTAAGATTGATAAAAGCTGTAGAATAGAAGTATTGTTCCTTGTTAGATTGTGTTAATTTCAGCATTCACTGATGTATTTTAAACAATTTTGTTGCTGTTGTTAACATTAATGAACATTGAACTAACTGTAATGATCAATGTATAATTAATATTAATATTTGTATTCATTTACAAAGTATGGTTCAGTAGGCTACTTTTTTTTTTTTTTTTTTAGTGGAGCACTATTTATTTTCCGTTCTGTATCCTTTTTTTAAAAACTGTCGGTCGATTAATTAGTATCGGCCAGTGTGGTCCAACCTAGTTATCGATATCGGTAAAATCCAATATCGGTCGACCTCTAGTTGACACTGTTAACTCTTTCATGGCTGAGCATGAAGAGGGATTTGTCACTTTGCACATAAACAAAACTCCAATTGAGGTGAAAGTCGACACTGGGGCAAAGTGTAACGTCATGTCGCAAACAACCTTCAAGCGAATTGCAAAAGATGAACAACCAGTGAAGAAAGAAAGCACGCCTAACCTTGTAGCTTATGGTGGGGGTAGAATTGAAACAAAAGGTTTAGTTACACTGCTGTGTAGTTTAAAAGGACAAAGCCACTTACTTCCATTTTTCTTGGTGGATCAAGATGTCCAACCCTGTTAGGATTTTGTGCGTGTTTAGACATGGGGATTGTCACGATGAGCCCACATGTTCACCTGGTCAGTATGGAGAGTAGTACTGAACAAATCCTCAAAGAATACAAAGACTTGTTTAGGGCTGAACTTGGAAGACTCCCAATCACATACTCCATGACAGTAGACCCAAGCATGCAGCCTGTAGTTCGCCCCGCACATCGCATTCCACTGGCAATGCAGGACCGTATTAAAGCAGAGCTGGACCGCATGCAGAGTTTGGGTGTCATAACGCCAGTCTCTGAGCCAACAGACTGGGTTTCGTCCATGGTCGTGACACATAAAAAGGACAGACAAGAAATCAGACTGTGCATAAATCCTAAAGATCTCAACACTGCCTTGAAGAGACCCCATCACCCAATGTGCAGTGTAGAGGAAGTAGCATCCCAGATGTCTGGGGCAACTGTATTTTCAGTGCTGGATGCAAAGAACTCTTTCTGGCAGATACGTCTTGACCGCAAGTCTTCTATGATGACTACGTTCAGCACTCCATTTGGGCGCTATAGATTTCTTCATATGCCCTTTGGCATAAACTCCGCAAGCGAGGTGTTCCAGCGCTCAATGGAGTAGTTGTTTTCAGGATACCCCTGTGCTATCATTGTCGACGACGTCATCATCAGAGGCTGTGATGCCGCAGAGCACGACATCAATTTGAAAAGAGTGCTTAATCGAGCATGCAAGGTCAAGCTCAAACTAAACTCTGCCAAATGCAAATTCCGTCTGGACCAAGTCAGCTATGTAGGCCATATTTTCACTAGCGAAGGCTTGAAGGCGGATCCTTCAAAAACAAAAGCAATCTCTGAGATGCCAACTCCCAAGGATGTTCCAGCACTGCAGCGCTTCCTTGGAATGGCAAATTACCTGGGGAAGTTTATTCCAAACTTTAGTGATGTTGCTGCACCTCTAAGGAAGCTGACACACAAAGAAACTGCATGGTGCTGGTACCAGCAGCACCAACAGGCATTTGATACCCTCAAAGTGTGTTTGACCACCCCGCCTGTCTTGTCATACTATGATGTAAAAAAGCCAGTCACATTAATCTGTGATGCCTCATGTTTTGGACTTGGAGCTGCGTGTATGCAGGATGGCAGACCGGTTGCGTACGCGTCTCGAACACTCACAGACACAGAGATGCGATAAGTGCAGATTGAAAAGGAGCTGCTTGCTGTCGTGTTCACCTGTACCAAATTCAGGGATTATGTGTACGGGAAACCTACAATCATCGAAATGGACCACCAGCCCCTGGTGACCATTCTAAAGAAACCCATTCACACAATCCCTGCACGATTACAGAGAATGATGCTCAGGTTACAGCGCTACGACATCAGTCTGGTGTTCAAGAAGGGTAAGCACATGTATCTTGCGGACACCCTCTCATGTATCTCGTGCTCCGAACACAGAAGTCCCTCCAGACGCTGAAAATGACACATCTGAGGTCATGTCCATCAGTTACATCTCCACTGCTCGACTGGAGGAACTCAGAAAGCAAACAGCAAAGGATGAGGTGCTACAGGCACTCAGCACTATGATTCAACAAGGTTGGCCAAGTAAAGAACATAGTTTGTGTCCCACCGTGCGTCCATACTTTCCCTACAGAGATGAACTAGCCGTGGAAGACGGAATAGTCATGAAGGGACATAAAACAGTCATTCCTCACTCGTTACAGAGGGAATACATTAGCATAGTGCACAGAGGTCACCCTGGTCTGGACGCTACTAAGCACAGAGCAAGAGGTATAATTTTCTGGCCAACCATGACTGCTGATATCATAACGGAACTCCTCACATGTTCAGTCTGTAACAGCACAAAGCCACATCAACAGAAAGAACCACTAAAACTATACCCAGTTCCTGACTTGCCTTGGTCTACTGTGGCAACAGATGTGCTCGAGTGGCATGGCCAAAACTACCTTGTGCTCGTGGACTCATACTCGGGTTGGTATGAGATTGACCTTTTCCGTGACACTACATCCTCTGCTTTGATCAGAAAATTGAAGAGACATTTCTCTGTGCATGGCACACCACACACGCTCATTTCTGATAATGCTAGACAGTATACAAGTAAACAATTCAGAGACTTTGCCAAACAGTGGGACTTTATCCATGTCACCAGTAGTCCAGAGTTCCCACAGTCAAACGGCCTGGCAGAAAGAGCAGTCCGTAGTGCCAAACAGCTAATGGAGAAGTCTCACAGAGATGGGATGGATGTTTTCCTCAATCTCCTAAATCTGAGAAACATTTCCCGCGACCCGACGTTAGGTTCCCCTGCACAACGCCTGCTGTCACGGCAGACACGGTCAACCATTCCCGTTAACTCCAAGCTGTTAGAACCAGCTCCCAAACATCCCTAACCAGTCACTGTACAACTCCTCCATAAAAGAATGACCCAAAAGCGATACTATGATGCCTCAAGTTGTCCATTGCAACCACTGGCAGAGGGACAAGTTGTCAGAATGCAAACCCCGAAAGGATACAACCACCTTGGCACAGTAAAGGAGGTGAACAAGGAGCCTCGTTCCTACACTATCCAATGCAACGGGAGAACATATAGGAGGAACCGACGCCACATCCTTCCCGTTGCAGAGCCTCCTCCATCACAGCTCACATCCAAGGACATTGACTCTCAAAATACCACTACACATACACAGGACTGTACTCCCCCTGCACCACATTAACCACAAATACACCTCCCACAACCAGAATCTGCACGTACTGACTCGCCGAAGCACACAGTACAGTCCCCTGCTAAGGTTGGCAGTGCACCTTACAGAACACATTCAGGTCGTATTTGCAAGCCTAACCCAAGATATGAACAGTGAGTTCTACTAATGGTAGATTTAGTGGCACTTTGGTTTTTATTTTGAATACCTGCTACATTTGTTTATTATGGCTATTTCTATGCCAATACCATTCTTTGTTGATGTGTATTCTTCATGCATAGAGACCATCTTGGGATTTGTAACTGCAATGGTTACATTGTTATAATGGAAGTCATTGAAATTCTAAGTTGTTGACTAAGTTAAAGTAATGCCACAAATCTGTTTATTGTTAAATGTTTTCTTTTCTTTGATAGGAGGTTTCAGCTAAAGGAAGGGGATGTAGATCATTGTGATAAATGATATGTTCAAAAATACAAAGTGGTTTGTGTATTATATGTGTTGCACTTTAAATGTGTTGGGCCCTTTAAGAATGTGCACTCCCTCATGGGGTATATGTATCAGCAACGACTAGCTCGGTGTTTATGGTGATGTGTCATGTTGGTGACACAAGCCGTGTTAATAAACATCATGTTCATATGTCGATGTCATGGTTTTAATTCTTGGGACATACAACATTTATCAAATAAATAAATTAATTAATTAATAATTGAAAAAAATAAATAATAACTTGACCTTCGAACACTAGCTCTCTCTATTATATTTCTATTCTGTCTACTTTTGTTATGTGTACTGCATTAGACTAACTGGGACATGTCACAGCACTTACATATTGTTGCTCATTATTGGTTTGATTGCTTCTATTGTTCTCATTTGTAAGTATCTTTGGAAAAAAGCATCTGCTAAATAATCAAATGTAGATTTACAGCAGATGTCAAGATTTTCAGAGAATAACGACAATCTGTTCCTCATACAAAGCTGAAAACATTTGGTGTAGTTTATATATATATATATATACAGTAGTCAACATCTGAAGTGGATCAATACCCGTTCTTGTCTTAGAACAACTTTGATTAACTGTTTTGATCCAATTCAAATGTTGACTTCTGTATAGCCCACATATGAACCACTTTTATGATGCATCATTTTTATAGCTTGAATCTTCAGAACCCATACATACTTTATAATTTCATTAATTAAATTAATTAATTAAAAACATGAGAAGTGAGTAAATAATGCCTTTTTTTTTAATGAATGAACTGTTGCTTTAAATTTAGCTGTATTCTGATTTTCTTGGAGAAAGCTGAGAGTTAATACGGTGTGTGGGATGATGATAAACTGCAGTCTTGGTGTAAATGACTTTAAGATTGATATCAGAAGCTCATAACTCCTATTTAACAGACTTCAGATGAGGGAAACCATTGAGGTGCAGCTGGTAGGAACAGGAATGGTAAAATCCTTCAAACTAATACCACAATCCCTCCAACATATAAAGCCGTTTTTATGACTGTACACTGAACGTCTATCTCCTTAAGCCTGATTTCAGACGTGTCCAAAGAAGATTCAGAAGAGGCTGCATGAAGACATAAAAAGTAGGGCTAAGGAATGCATTACTGCTTGTGAAATATTCCACTTTTAACTCCTTTCAAAAATGCAGACATGTCTGTCTGTCTGCTTTACTAAATTGTCACTAAAATCCTTGCTGTGGTACAGCTCAGAGACCAAATAAGTCCATGTGAACTCGTACAAAGTACGAGTGACTGAGCTATTAAGCCAATGGGGTGCTTCACAACGCTTGAGGATTTTCGAAAGGAATGTGGGCATCCTCTATGATTTTGATTGACATATGCAACATGAAGAGAGCAAGCCAATGTCCCTGTGGTCCACCAATCTTTTCGTAAACACTCATTTATTCCTTTTCTCTAAATGCTGAGAGTAGTATCTCAGAGACGTGATCCTTCCTCAGAGGTTTTCGCCAAGTTCCCATGACCCCATGCTTTTCTGGCTTCCATTAATAATGGGAAACTTTGAAGCAGCCATCTATGATGCAGATTAGACTCATTAATAATTCACGCAAAAGACATGATGCACACATGCGTGTCCCAATTCACATGCATGAAACCCAATTCACGTGCATGAAAAAAATATATATATTCACAAAAACCAATTCACGTTCACAAAATAAGATAATAAACTCATAAAATATGTTTCACAAATTGCAAAACACAATTCACAGATTTACAACTGTGTACAAAAATTTTAAATGTTTAAAAATCACGAGTGTATCACGGACTGTAAGTGTGTGAATAGCCTTTTTTGCGTGTGTATTTTTTAGACTTGCGTGTGTGTTTTTGAGACCTGGCAGCGAACTCCTCCCATGCGGGTCACTCATAGTCTTTAGCCAATCAGATTTGAGCCTGTCGATCAAACAATCATAACCCGCTGTGGGCGTTCCTACCTCCTGTTATGTCATCAGCGCGAGTCCATAGTTCCAGACCAGTTACGATTCAGCTGTTGATCGTCTCATTTAAGGTAACTAGCCTAGTAAAGGTGTATTGTTTTATCTTGCATGCTTAAAAATTGAAGGTAAATTTGGTCGTTTAGACACACTCGTTAACGTGACCAGTGTAAGCCAGCGGCTGCTATGAAAACAGATAGTGTTGCCAAAGATGCAGCTGTCTTGTGTTAATCACAATGTCCTGTATAATGGCCAAAATGAAGAAAAAATTCTGTTCATTGCCATGTTTTTGTTTAGCAACGCTGGGTGGCCACTGCCCAGTCTAGCTTCCACTTAGCACTGACCCTGCCTTTATTATCATAGCTTTATGTAATGATGAATAAACCTCACGAGAACTCAGTGTATGAATGTGTTTGTACTAACCATTTGTGCAACTGGATGTAGTGTTTAATTAAAACACACTAATCATTTTCCTTGCATTTTTCAGGATTTAAACACTTTGAAACAACATCTGGATGACAGTTACAGACCTCTTCATTCACATTAGTCTTTATCTCTTTTATGCACTTTACCTTTATGCATTCATTTCTTAATGTTATCAACATTCATTTACTTTTTTTTCATATTATATTACTATGATTAACCATGTTTAATCTTATGTTGAGTTGTGATGTAAAAATCTTTGAGATTACAATACACAAGATGATGCTGGTTAGCAGCAATTGTATTTGCTTGGTAACAGTTGTGGAATTTATGCTGGTCAGACAAAGACAGACTGATCATAAAAAGGAATGCAGCAAAGATTATTCAGTAAACTTTATTCAAGTTCCGACTTGTTTTGAATGTTTTAATTCTGACATAAAACCAGAACATTTAACAATGCATAACAAAGCTTTATGCCTTAACAAATACAAAGTCAAAAGGTACCATTCTAAAAGAAATGTAGTAATAATGCATAACTTAAAAAATCAGTTGACACTGTCAAAATGGATGGGTTGCAGCATGACTGTTCTGAAAGAGTTACAGTTCCAAATGAAACTTCTAGATTCACATCACCTCATAATTTGTGGCAGAGGTTGAATTAGGAGCAGCAGGATCATGGGTGTCTCAGCAGCTACTTGTACATCATCAGCCTCACAATTCTGAAATAAATGGTATCTGCAGGCTGCAGCATAAACAAACTTAAATGAAATGTACATGGTTTACAATGTGTGCATGTTATTACATCGTCATCAGCTGAATGCGTGTCATCGCAGGACTTGAGACACAAGACAAGCTCTGCTCTGACAGATCTTAATATCTTAATGTGGTATGGTATCCACGTAAATGATTCTTTATTAAATAAACATAACAATCAATAAATATTACATTAACATAATACACTCTGAACTAAGCAGCTGCTGGCTTACACTGGTCACTTTAACGAGTGTGTCTAAACGACTGATTTTACTTCCAAATTTTAATTAAGCATGCAATATAAAACAATACATCTTTACTAGGCTAGTTACCTTAAATGAGACGATCAACAGCTGAATCGTAACTGGAACTATGGACTCGTGCTGATGACGTAACGTAAGGTAGGCACGCCCACAGCGGGTTATGACTGGTCGATCGACAGGGTCAAATCTGATTGGCTAAAGAGTACGAGTGACCCGCGTGGGAGGAGTTCGTTGCCAGGAAAGTCTCAAAAAAAACACACGCAAGTCTAAAAAATATACACACAAAAAAGGCTATTCACACACTTACAGTCCGTCATACACTCGTGATTTTTAAACATTCAAAATTGTTGTACACAGTTGCAAATCTGTGAATTGTGTTTTGCAATTTGTGAAACGTATTTTATGAATTTATTATCTTATTTTGTGCACGTGAATTGGTTTTTGTAAATATATATATTATTTTCGTGCACGTGAATTGGGTTTCATGCATGTGAATTGGGACACGCATGTGTGCATTGTGTCTTTTGCGTGAATTATTAATGAGTCTAATCTGCTTACATAGCCATCAGAGAAAAGAAAATACAGAACTAAAAACACACTCACATGCAGTATGGGATATGACCTCAGAAGCATGCTAATCGCAGGTAAAGTTAAGCCAGGTTTGCAATTACACATTTTGTGATTTCTGTTTGTTTTTAAGTTCATTTCTGAGTCGTACAACTCTTTTTTTTAGGACAAATTTCAGCTCTGTTGTGCAGTGTAAAGGGGGTAACAAGGTGATTAAATTTTGGTCAGCCCTCATGGGGGTCCCATACACCTTGTAGAATCTGCAAAATATTAATCATTTTACCAAAATAAGAGGGATCATACAAAATGTTATTTTTTATGTAGTACTGACTTGAATGAGATATTTCACATAAAAGACATTTACATATAGGCCACAAGAGAAAATAATAGCTGAATTTATAAAAATGACCCCGTTCAAAAGTTTACATATGCTTGATTCTTAATACTGTATTGTTACCTGAATTATCCACAGCTTTGTTTGTTTGTTTGTTTGTTTTGTTTTGATAGTTGTTCAAGAGTTCCTTGTTTGTCCTGAATAGTTAAACTGCCTGGTGGTCTTCAGAAAAATCCTACAGGTGCACAAATTCTTTGGTTTTTCTGTATTTTTGCATATTTGAACCCTTTCCATCAATGACTGTATGATTTTGAGATCCATCTTTTTACACTGAGGACAACTGAGGGACTCATATGCCACTATTACAGAAGGTTCATATGCTCACTGATGCTCTACAAGGGAAAAAAAAATGCATTAACTTTTACCCATTAACCCATTAGAGAATTTGTAGATATATTAATATCTGCTAACTCTTTGTGATCCCAACAGACATTCTACTGACTATAAGTAACTTTGCAAGTACATTTCAACTTATTCTAACACTAACCCTACCAGTCTATTAATACTCTACTTACACTCTAATGAGAGTTAGTAGACATGTAGATGCAGTGTTACTTATAGTCAATAAAATGTGTTAAAATGTGTTAAAATGTTTTTTATAAATCCAACTATTATTTTCTTTTGTGAACTATATGTAAACGTCTTTTACGTGGAATATCTTTGTCACGAATCTGGCCGATGATCTTCGGCCGCTCACCCCGGACTACGTTCCCCATCATCCATTACACTGATCACATGCATCCAATCAGAGACTCTATATAAGCCTTGGACTTCCCCTTGCGATTCGCCGAGTATTGTATTGTCTTTACATTCGTACGGAGCCTTTCCCTAGCCTTACCTGTGTTCTGTCTAGTCATTCTCGCCTGGTTATCTCATTTTGTCTGTTTCGCTGTCTGCCCTTTGGATCTTTCGCATGTCATATCGGATTACCCCTTTTAGCCTAGCCCCTTGGATTACGTTGGCCGTTGATCGACCCTCGCCTGTTTACCGATTACTCTTTTGTCTTGCTCTTACATACCTGTTTGCCGATGTCTGACCCTGCCTGTTTTTTGACCATGTCTCATCACAATAAAGTTATGCAGATGGATCCGCCCACTTCCCGTTTCCCTCACTCCGTAACAGTGCCCGCTTCCCATCTCCCTCGCTCCGTAACAGAATGTAAACACAATACAATACTCGGCGAATCGCAAGGGGAAGTACTAGGCTTATACAGAGTCTCTGATTGGGTGCATGTGATCAGCGCAATGGATGATGGGGAACATAGTCCGGGGTGCGGAGCAACAGTCTGTGTAATGTGAATGTCAATGGAATGAGCGGGCGACATCTGGTGGTGAGCGGACCGAAGGTCACCAGCCAGATTTGTGACAATTATATTGAGGTCAGTACTACATAAAAAATAACACGCATTTTGTATGATCCCTCTTATTTTGGAAAATAACATTGCAGATTCTGCAAGGTGTATGTAAACTTTTGATCTGTATGTTGGTAAATAAAAAATAAAAAATAAAATGTGTAGTGAGTGATGCAAAAAAGTTAATGTTCTACTGCATTTGAAAATAACTTACCACTTTACCACTATTCTAGACCTAACCAATAACATTAACAAAAGCAGATGAAACAAAAGTGTGTCACTTTAGCTTACTTATATGACTTGTGTTTCACTGGACTCATTCCTGAGTTCTTTATTTCGCAAGTGCAGGGCTGTATCAAATGAGCAAGTTTATTACAGTACTATTATATTACAAAACAGTCTTCATCTAATGTGAGTGTACACCATTCAGAAGACAGTAAAATACAATTTGTTTCTTAATGTGCAAAACATTCTAAACTTGCACCAGGCACCAGACTCCTGAATACACATTCAACATCAGTGTCCACTTGGGAGCTTGACAGCAAAAGCTGCATCAAACATTCACCTTTTGTGCTCAGGGAAGAAAAAACAACATACAGGTTTGAAACATGAGGGGGAGTAAATGACAGTTTATGGGTGAATTATTCCTTTAAAATGCCTACTTGTAACACTTCATCTTCACACCTTGGGATAACCAAAGCACAACACAATTCATCAGCAAGAAACTGCGCTATACTAGTCTATGATCACACCTCTTTCTTCTCAGACGCACACAAGGCGAGTCTTTTCCCCAGAGTTTTCAGTCAGGCTGTCAAGATCAAGATCTACAACAGCAGTTACTGAGCACTGATGAGAAGAGTGCAATGTGCTGTGATAAGTCACAATATTTCACTGCTGAAGCCAGAATATTCAGCAATATGCTGCATTGGATGACTATAAGAGGTACAAAGTGTAATACAGGACAAAATCTAAAATATGTATGGAGTTATACTATCTATATTCTGCACACTTGTTTTTTTTTTTGCCTATGGAGTTTTTTTTGGCTATTTAATCTCAACCGTAAAAAGGCCTTTTTACCATAATACATCATTTCAAATTTGTGCGGCATACTTCTGTGTTACATTAATGACCTCCAAACCGGGTTAAGCCGCTTTGCTGATTTGGTTAGTCATTGTAACGGGCAGTGGACTATCAAAGTAAGCCTCTTTTTGCAATTGCTGATCAAACAGGCACTCACTACAAAGTCTGTTGGCAATACAAAACAGCTTAAATCATCAAGTTGAGCTGACAACAAGCTTGTTATTAAACTGGACACTTTTGAAATCCCATTGTCTTGCATTCAAAGAGGGGTCTGAGTCACATTTAGAGACAAGTATATCACAGAGGGCTTGTTAGGAATGAACTAGCAACCGTAAACACAATTACAACCATTTAGGACACATTAGCAACCGCAAGAAGTCCTTAGAATCACCCAGAACACCCTATCACAGTGGCAAGCACTGCAGTACTCATATTTTCTTTTCAAAATCGAGTAAATATTCTGTAAATAGAAACCAAATGCATTTACATTTGCCATAGCTTACATAACGATCTTACACAAAGAGCCAAGTTAAAATTAGGTAACGTGCATACTGAAATGTAATGTAACTAAATATATAAATATGCATGAAAATAAGCAGATCCAACTGCTCATTTCATACAGACGTATTTGGCTGTTGACTTGTCACTGTGATGAAAGCCATCATCTGCTGCTTAGCTTTTTTAAGCCAACTCTCTGAGCGCTCTGTTGGGTTTCTCAATTTCCATAGTTTTTTTTTTTTTTTTTTTTGAGGTCCCGTCTGATGTGTGTTCACCTCTGGGCACATGACTGACAGATGCTATTTTTGGTTTTTGGGTTGTTTCAACATGGCATAGGAACCTTGGGTTTAAAGCCATGCACACAAAAATGTCTTGAGGCAAGACTTTTCCAAAACAAAGTCTACAGTACATCAAGTGCAGTGTCCTAGAAACCCTGACTAAAAATCCTGACCAGGGGCAGAATAATATAAATTTACCACTGCTTTCCTAGGGGGTTGACAGAGAACAAGTAAGTGTTTGTACTATGCTAATGTATGATTGGTTGCTTCTTTAGCTAAACCCCTTCCCCCCCCCCCCTTTTTGTCACATGAAGGTCACACTAAAACTTGTTATTGTTATGTTATTAGCTTCTATTTTTATATTTCAAATGCTTTTTAAAATACATTTTGTTATTTGACCTAAACTGTCAATTTTAAAATATGAAAACCCATTATACAAAATTATTATATATATACTTTTGATATTACATATACCTTCTTTTAAAATCAATTAAATAATTCAATATGTAACAAGCAGTCCACTGGAAGGCAAGTTGAAGTTGAAGTGCAGTTTATTTATTAAATCAACAGTGAGAAGGAGCACACCAAACAAGATTTGACTTGACTTGACTTGACTTGACTAGACTAGACTAGACTAGACTAGACTAGACTAGACTAGACTAGACTAGACTAGACTAGACCTGACTTGACTTGACTTGACTTCAATGTAGCATGAGCAGACTTGACCAAAACACTCACCAACAGCAGGTTACATACTTTCAATACACAACAAAAGACAACTGCAACATAAGGGCTACTAATGCTGCCTTCACGCCATGTCGTAATTACCGTAATTTCCAAGATGACAACACGTGACATTTTACTCATAGCTTTCCGTGCTGTCAGACTCCTGAACCTGGCAGCGGTCACGTGGTACATCTGTCACTGGTCGAAGTCGTAACTCTTAGAACATTCCGAGTTTACAAGTTGTAATTACAAGTTCAGGAGCACATGAAGGCCTTGGCGTTGATAGTGTTGCCATAGAAACACATAATTCAGATAGAGTAGAATGTCACAAGTTTTCATCTCTGAATTACGACGTGGCGTGAATGCAGCATTATATCAAACAAGGGTCACATGACATAAACCAACCAATGGGAAACAAGGTACATGACTAAAGCCAAAGCCACTAGATGGCAAGCCTGCAACATTAGCCAAAAAAGTGTAACGGCTAAAGCTGACGCTTCCGGTCTGGCAGTACGTGGGAAAGGAGACCAGAGGCTGTTTTTTTTTTAATGGATGTCAAAGGAGGAGAGGATGTACTACGCTGAATAAACAACTTTTTAGGAAATGGCTTATCATTTAATGAATCAACAGCTTATCTGCTAATCTTCAACATGTTTAACACTAAACAATACTTTCAGATTTAACTATTTTTAGAGATTACCACGAAAAAAATGCTGTTTTATGAGAGAAGTCACTGACGTTTTGTGACAGGTGGGATTCAGCTTACGGCACTTCTCATTCATTCCTATGGTATCCGTAAATGGTGACTGGGTGTCGCACAACTCTGAATGAAATTCAATGACATCAAGGCTGTAATGTGATTAGTTATTAAAGAAAAACATGATCCAAGTTAGCTGTTATGCTTTCTCCAATAGTAAGTAATACAGACCCTCTTATCTCCCTATAGTAAAACAATCTCTGCTAAAGCAACTGAAGTGATAATCACATGACAAGACAATAACCAATCACAACATGACACATACATGAAGCAGGAATATATGAGGATCAAGGGAATCACATGACATGAACAAGAAACATGGCTAAATACCAAAATAAAAGACATGAAAAATAATGAACAAGAAACAAAGCCCAAACCCCACGTTACACAATATATGTATTGTGTGAAAGCAATTCCGATATTTTTTAGGTATTTTGGATTGTTTCTTAGTTGTGGCTGGCAGCTAACAATTCAATTTCAAATTTTACTGGTCATAAACATAGCGATACACAGTATGATGTGCAGTAAAAACATATATATACATAGAGAGAAATACTGATATCACCTATCATGAATATTATTGTTAAGTTGTTATTGTTTGGTTTATTTTGTTAACTAAAAAAGTTCATTTCTTAAAATACAATACATTTGAGGTGTAGAAATGACATTGTCTTGAAAACTGCCTTGACTTTCAAAAGACCCCGCCGTTCCGCCCCCCCACCCGCTTACCCCCTTCCCCCCAATCCCCACTGCTCTGCATCTCACCTTTTGAACTGTCCCTAACTTAGTGGATTCTACTTTTTCAATATTTGCACTCTGTATCTCTCCAGATACTTCAGTTGAACTGTTTAAACATGTCTGTGTGCTCCATGGGAATGATTTTCCATCAGTACTTCATCCACATTCCACATCTATCTAAATTGACAAGCACAAGCATTCTCAAATCAGTATCTCTGCTTTGCCTCGCTTTTGCAGCTTTCATGTCCCAGAAGCCCTGTGCATGCTGATGCCTCGACACTTTCAAGACCACCCGTCTATGTGGCTAATTAATCCCGCTGCAGATAGAAGCCTGATAGAGCTTACCCCTCACCCGCTTTCCCTCTGCTCTTGGCCCAGCAACGAGTGCACTGACAGGAAGTTCAGCAGGGATCAGTGTTTCAATACACCACAGCCATATTCAGCCTCCCTGTGCTCCTCAATCACTTTAGCAGCTTTAGGACATCAAACTGTGTACCAGAGACACTGCATTAGGAACAGTGCATTCATCCTGTGGATTTGTCTCACCAGGGTAATATGGATCCTGTTATGATCAGTACTACTTTACGGAATGTATGGAAATGTGATTGTCTCACCTAAGACTTACTTGAGAATTCTGCCTTAGATGGTACTTAAATGGTTTAAACATTCTCTTTTACATGGCATATTACTATGAGTGCCATCTTCCATTTTAATGTACAAAATAGTAAATAGTATGGTAGTTTTTTTAGACACATTTTACATTTGTGTGAATTGGTGGCTAATTTATATGAATTTGTACACTCTGGTTTAGGGTTGAGGTTAGGGTTAACTTTCATGCTTTTTATAAAAAAAAAAAGCTTTCATACAAATCATACCTTCATAAATAGATACGGTATGGGATGGGTTGTTATGTTATTCTAAAAACCTAATCCAATTAAGGACAAAGTGACACATCCATCTTAAACTTTTTATAATTATTTATATTGCAGAAAAATCGAATCCACACAAGGCCTAAAGGTAGAGTAAACTCCATTTAATGTCTGACAGCAGTAATAAGTGAACACTTAAACTTATAGTGTAACGTTCAATATGGTGTGCTGGAAAGGATGCCCCACTTTTCAATTATATTATGGTACAAGGCAATGTGCATGCGTCATTTTAGAAGTGGTCACACTTAAAGCCTCTCTTAGGGAGTTTATCTTTGGTTTCTGAGCTGATTAGTGTGAGATTTTGATAACCAGACCAATAAAATACTCACAATGACTGGTAAAAATATTGAAATGGCTCATATATCAAGACCTCATGTGTGCCCTAAATAGATATTTTGAATCAAACATCTTAAAAGAGTGAGGGGCAAATTCCTTCACAGATTTAGATGTATGTCACAACCCCCTTCTGTCCCAGACTGCTCATTAGTATTCCATGCATTTATGAGTTCACACACACACACATCTTTGGGAATATGCAGCCTTACCAAACCCACCATGAAGCACTAAGACCGGCCCTCTTTCACGTGAGCATGGACAATGAGAACTGCCTCAGTCTCTTAATCTCACTCACACACACACACACACACACACACACACACACACAACAGCTGTCCTAAAGCTCAATGTCACAGTGTCCTTACCAGCTCCATAAATGATCTCATGATCCGAGATGAAACAGTGAAGTCTGTGTTCAACATTTTATCATTACTATGTGCTTTCTGAATGCATTACATGAATGTGATCCATATTTATATATCCCTTCATCTCAGTTGACAGGGAAAAACAGGGGGGATGTACAAAAAAACTACATTTAATTCTTTCTTAAAAAAAAAGAAAAAAAAAAAAAAAAAAAAAAAAAAAGCAGCTGGATCACAAAAGTTAAAAATGTTCCAAATTCAACTAGTATTACAATATTACGGTTTCCTTATGTTTTCAAAAAAATGGTTGGAAATCATGAGCTTAGTCATTATTTAATTATTATTAGATTTATACATACAGCTGCATTTTAACTGCGGGTGGAAAAAAAATATAATTTTCACATTAAATTTTACACATTTATTTCTCAATACATATACAAGGTATTTCATTCATTATGAAATAATATAATTTATATAGAAGTTCACTGAGGTAATATTCCATGTTAATATACATTTCAGCAATCCCTGTATGTACAGTTGTGGTCATAAGTTTACATACCCTTTGCAGAATCTGCATAGTAATGAAAGAAAAATGCTTATACATCATGCTTATAATACTCAATAATATGGTTACAAATGACTTTACAATCAGTTCAGCTATTTACATGAATTCCTATGAATTTTAATGCTTCCAGGTTATATGTTAACATGGCCATGAGCATGACATAAACACAGAAACTTGACTCGAAACATGAAGGTGTTGTATTCAACACAAGCACATCCTTTCACCAGTTCCTATATGGACCTCTTGGTAATAGATAATCTAATGCTAATATTAAGCTTATACTATCTGCCATATTGAAGCAATTTGATTCTGCTACAAACCATGACATTTCATGACTTTTTCATACAAGACATAAAAATAATAAGTAAGATTCATGTTGCAGATAAATCCCACAGCAAAATCTAAAAGGAGAAGAATGAATTGAAGTGTTGGCAGTGAGACACCTTGTTCAAAATCCTGATGACTTCTCTAATGATTCATAAATTATGTTACGAGTTCAGGCTGCTCTCTGTTTCTTGCAGTGAATCACTCCACATGGAGGCACAGAACTATAGCCAGTTTAATGAAACTCACCAATCCCATCCAATATTAGCACCTCAAGCCAATAAATCAAACCAGCACAGAAGCGATTGGTTTTTCACTATATGCAACTGACCATGAGTGTGAAAGACACTATTTATATGCTTAAAACTGCATTTTCCTAAACTAACTAGTGGTAACATCATTCTTTTATTCCTGTAGCTCAATCAGTAGAGCATGGTGCTAGCAACACCAAGGCCATTAGGTTCGATTTCACAACTCACGATAAAAGAGCTGAAAGATGAGAGATCGAAAACCATATATAGGTTCATCAGTTCCGGAAAAAGAAATGCACATACTTTAAGCACCACTCAAGGGAAACTGCAGTGATATTTACTTATTGGTATATATTTCACATCTAGTGAAAATGTTCCCACAGGTAAGTTTTCATGATGAGATCAGGTTGAATAAATCCTACGATTGCTGATTACTTCACATTACCCCACATTAGATATACATTCCTACCGTAACTTCAAATGTTAGT